>NC_057842.1:5531400-5838700 GCF_910594005.1 Cervus elaphus | reverse complement strand
TCTGTCACCATTTCCACTGTTTCCCCATCTACTTGCCATGAAGTGATGGGACCAGATGACATGATCTTAGTTTTCTGAATTTTGAGCTTTAAGCCAACTTTTTCACTCTCCTCTTTCACTTTCATGTAGAGTCTCTTTAGTTCTTCACTTTCTGCCATAAGGGTGGTGTCATGTTCATATCTGAAGTTATTGATATTTCTCCTGGCAATCATGATTCCAGCTTATGCTTCATCCAGTCCAGAATTTCTGATGATGTACTCTGCATATAAGTTAAATAAGCAAGGTGACAATATACAGCCTTGACATACTCCTTTTCCTATTTGGAACCAGTCTGTTTTCCCATGACCAGTTCTAACTGTTGCTTCCTGACCTGCATATACATTTCTCAAGAAGCAGGTCATATGGTCTGGTATTCCCACCTCTTTAAGCATTTTCCACAGTTTGTTGTTATCCACACAGTTTTGTGGATCCACACACTATGCTTTGGCATAGTCAACAAAGCAGAAATAGATGGTTTTCTGGGACTGTCATGCTTTTTCAATGATCCAGTGCATGTTCGCAATTTAATCTGGTTCCTCTGCCTTTTCAAAAACCACCTTGAACACCTGGAAGTTCATGATTCATGTACTGGTTGCCCGGGTTGGAGAATTTTGAGCATTATTTTACTAGCATGTGAGATGAGTACAATTGTGCAGTAGTTTGAACATTCTTTGGCATTGCCTCTCTTTGTGATTGGAATGAAAAAGAACATTTTCCAGTCCTGTGACCACTGCTGAGGTTTCCAAATTTGTTGGTATATTGAGTGCAGCATTTTCACAGCATCATCTTTTAGGATTTGAAATAGTTCACTTGGAATTCCATCACTTTCACTAGTTTTGTTTGTAGTGATGCTTCCTAAGGCCCACTTGACTTCACATTCCAGGATGTCTGGCTGTATGTGATTGATCATACCATCATGATTATCTGGGTCATTAAGATGTTTTTTGTATAGATCTTCTGTGTATTCTTGCCACCTCTTCTTAATATCTTCTGTTTCTGTTAGGTCTATACCATTTCTTTCCTTTATTGAGCCCATCTTCACATGAACTGTTCCGTTTTTATCTCTAATTTTCTTGAAGAGATCTCTAGTCTTTCCTAGTCTAGGTTTTTTCCTCTCTTTCTTTACACTGATCACTGAGAAAGGCTTTCTTATCTCTCCTTACTATTCTTTGGAACTCTGCATTCAAATGGGTATATCTTTCCTTTCCTCCTTTGCCTTTCGCTTCTCTTCTATTCACAGCTATTTGTAAGGCCTTCCCCAGACAGCCGTCTTGCTTTTTTGCATTTATTTTTCTTAGGGATGGTCTTGATCGCTGTCTCCTGTACAATGTCATGAACCTGCATCCATACTCCACCAGGCACTCTGTCTATCAGATTCAGTCCCTTAAATCTACTTCTCCTGTCCACTGTATACTTGTTAGGGGTTTGATTTAGATCTGGTGATGTCCATGTGTAAAGTTTTCTCTTGTGTTGTTGGAAGAGGGTGTTTGCTGTGACCAGCGTATTCTCTTGGCAAAACTCTGTTAACCTTTGCCCTGCTTCATTACGTACTCCAAGGCCAAATTTGCCTGTTACTCCAGTTATTTCTTGACTTCCTACTTTTACATTCCAGTCCCCTATAATGAAAAGGGCATCTGTTTTGAGGTGTTAGTTCTAGCAGGTCTTATAGATCTTCATAGGACCTTTCAATGTCAGCTTCTTCAGCATTACTGGTCAGGGCATAGATTGTATTACTGTGATATTGAATGGTTTGCCTTGGAAACAAACACAGATCATTCTGTCGCTTTTGGGATTGCATCCAAGTACTGCATTTGGGACTCTTTTGTAGACTCTGATGGCCACTCCATTTCTTCTATGAGATTACTGCCCACAGTAGTAGATATAATGGCTCTCTGAGTTAAATTCACCCATTCCAGTCCATTTTAGTTCACTGATTCCTAAAATGTTCACATTCACTCTTGCCTTCTCCTGTTTGATCACTTCCAATTTGCCTTTTTTCATGGACCTGGTCAGAGAAGGCAACGGCAACCCACTCCAGTACTCTTGCCTGGAAAATCCCATGGATGGAGGAGCCTGGTGGGCTGCAGTCCATGGGGTCTCTAGGAGTCGGACATGACGGAGCGACTTCACTTTCACTTTTCACTTTCATGCATTGGAGAAGGAAATGGCAACCCACTCCATATTCTTGCCTGGAGAATCCCAGGGACGGGGGAGCCTAGTGGGATACCTTCTATGGGGTCGCACAAAGTCGGACACTACTGAATGACTTAGCTGCAGCAGCAGCAACATTCTAGGTTCCTATTCAATATCGCTCTTTACAGCAACAGACCTTGCTACTATCACTAGTCACATCCACAACTGGTAGTTGTTTTTGCTTTGGCCCTGTCTTTTTATTCTTTCTGGAGTTATTTCTCCACTGATCTCCAGTAGCATATTGGGCACCTACAGACTTGGGGAGTTTATCTTTCATTGTCCTATCTTTTTGCCTTTTTATACTATTCATGGGGTTCTCAATGCAAGAATACTGAAGTGATTTGCCATTCCCTTATCCATTGGACCACATTGTGTCAGACCTCTTCACCATGACCCGTCCATCTTGGGTGGCCCTACAAAGCTTGGCTCATAGCTTCATTGAATAAGACAATGTTGTGGTCCATGTGATCAGATTGGTTAGTTTTCTGTGATGGTGTTTTTGAGTCTGTTTGCCCTCTGATAGAGAAGGATAAGGAGCTTATGGAAGTTTCCTGATGATTTGGATTTTGTTCTGATGGGTGGGGCCATGCTCAGTAAATGACCTGTAGTAACCATCTTTGTAAGGCAGACTTTTAATCAGAGTACTAGCTTACCACATCTAGAGAAATAATTCCTGACAAATAAAAAGCATTTTGTGTAGAATATCACTCAGAATTAAGAATACATATACACACAAAAAGAGTCAAATACATATTACCTAATTCTGAGTATTTTAAATCACATAAGAAACATTTTTCAAACAGACCTGAGTACAGTAATAAGGTACCAAGGAGACATGCATGATAGGAAGACCAAGGACACATAATTTTTAAGTCCCTTCACTTCATGGGAAATATATGGGGAAACAGTGTCAGACTTTATTTTTTTCAGCTCCAAAATCACTGCAGATGATGATTGCAGCCATGAAATTAAAAGATGCTTACTCCTTAGAAGGAAAATTAAGACCAACCTGGATAGCATATTTAAAAGCAGAGACATTACTTTGCCAACAAATGTCCATCTAGTCAAGGCTATGGTTTTTCCAGTGGTCACATATGGATGTGAGAGTTGGACTGTGAAGGAAGCTGAGTGCCGAAAAAATGATGCTTTTGAACTGTGTTGTTGGAGAAGACTCTTGAGAGTCCCTTGGACTGCAAGGAGATCCAACCAGTCCATCCTAAAGGAGATCAGCCCTGGGTGTTCATTGGAAGGACTGATGTTGAAGCTGAAACTCCAATGCTTTGGCCACCTCATGTGAAGAGTTGACTCATTTGAAAAGACCCTGATACTGGGGGGTGACTGGGGGTAGGAGGAGAAGGGGACGACAGAGGATGTGATGGCTGGATGGAATCACCGACTCGATGGACATGGGTTTGGGTAAACTCCGGGAGTTGGTGATAGACAGGGAGGTCTGGCGTGCTGTGATTCATGTGGTCGCAAAGAGTCGGACACGACTGAGCGACTGAACTGAACTGAACTGAAGCTAACTAAGACTAGAGAAATTTTTGTTTTGCCACAAATTTATAAATTACCTCTTTCAAATTAACTGTTTTGTTAACATAAATTTGTTTTTAAGTAATATTTCAGAGTTTGACTTGTTCTATTTTTCTAATACAATTAATGGTAATGATAAAGAAATAAACATTAATATAAGCCATTACTTCCCATATTCCAAGTGGTATAGGTATGCCACTTGGGAAAATATGATGGTGTTTAAGTTGAGAAATGAAGTAAGAAACATCATGTTTGGGTCAGATATACCTGGAGAACAAGCTATTAAATGAGATGTATTAATAAATGTAGAAATGTAGAATAGCATGCTGAAAAAATGAAGGATTAGGAAAAATGAGAGTATAAAAGATAGTCCAAAAGATGGATAATCATGATTTGAGATTGTGGAGGTTGAAAATGTCTTGGAAGAAATAGGGCTAAATTGGGTTATGGATTTGGTTTGTGGTTATGCTTCACTGGAGGTGGAGAGTAGGGGCTCTGAGTTGATGATTTTACAGTGCAAAGTGAATGGCAGAAAAATAAATTTGTCTTAATGATGCCAAACAGTAAAGATTTCTTTATATATAAGTACACAGAAAAGTTTTCAAAAATATGTCCCACTAACAGTTATATTCTTAACAAATAAGAATATAGATTAAATAAATTGCTCATTGACATAGGTGCAGAAAAGAGAGGTTTGACTGCAATCAAAGCCCACTGAACACTGTAAAGTGGTATTGTGGATAATTTTTAATGATGTAATAAAATTAATAAGAAAATGTAAAAATCACATTGACTCTATCAGGTTTCTACCACTGCAATGGAGAGATGTGCATTTTTTTAAACACAATTACTACCAAGTAGATTATTCAGGGGAGAACAACACAGTTCTCTGTAATTATTGAGTATTTAAAAATATATTTTATACATGGGTATGATTAAACAAGGTGTAAGAGGGTAATTGAACCTTAGGCACTATTCACTCATGTCACATGACTGCAACAGGACTCCTCTCTTTACATCAAATTCTTTGAGTAATTAACAATTTACATCAAGACATACATACAATATCATTGACCAGGAGCAAAATTTTACTTTGTGAAAGGACATAAAAGGGTTAAATACTGAGTGAACAGTTAAGAAGTGCAACAGCTTCAGTATTTTCTCTGTGTCAAGATATAGCATATCTATATTCTGTTCTGAAAGCATTCAAAATTAAGAGATCTGGGTTCAAATAATATTTCAAAATATATATTATTTAAATATATACATATATAATACAAAACATATATATTATGTGTATATTATATATAATATCGATTATATACATAGTACACATATTTTTATATACATATATGTATACAGACACATAATATATATGTATAATATATAAATATAATGTATAACATATATAGTATATATATATAGTATATATTCAAATATATTTCAATTCAAGTATATATTCAAATATGTATATGTATATACATATGTATATGTATACACACATATGTATATATATGTATATGTACATATATGTATATATGTATATGTATATGTATGCATATGTATATATGTATGTGTATGTATATGTATGTATATGTATATATGTTTATATTATGTACATATATGTATATATGTATATATACATACATATATAGTATATATAATATATATACTATATATTCAAATATATTTGAATTCAAGTATATATTCATATATATATATTTGTATGTATATATATATATATGTATATGTATATATATAAGTAAATATATATATGTAACTGTATATGTATACATACATACGTATATGTATATATATGCATATATACATTATGTATATGTATGCATATATACATATGTATATGTATGTATATATACATACATATATAATGTATATACATTATACATATATAATGTAAAATATATAGTGTATATATATATACTATAATAATGTATTATATATATATATTTAGTATATATATATATAGTATATATTCAAATATATTTGAATTCAAGTGTATATTCAAATATATATATAGTATATATTCAAATAATATTTCAAAATATATATTATTTAAGTATATATATATAAAATAAAACATATATTATGTGTATATTATATATAATATCTATTATATACATAATACACATATTTTAATATACATATATGTATACAGACACATAATATATAATATATAAATATAATGTATAATATATATATTATATATATAGTGTATAGAGTATATATACATAGTATATAATATATATAGTATATATATTATACATATATATAAATACATAAATTTAATATATATAATACATTTATATGATATATAGCTTATATACTATATTTAATACAATTATATATGGCATTTATATTACATATATTATAAATATACATAGGTATGTATGTATAAATATATATGTATGTATGCTTATGTACCTATAAATATACATGAACAGATATGTATATTTATAGTATATATAACATCATATTTTATATTATATTATAATATATAGATTGAATATATTAAATGTATATATAACTATATACACTTATATATATTTTTATATTTTATAATAAGTGTAATATATATTATACATCTATATTTTATAATATTATACAATAAACAATACACTATTATATGTTATCTATATAAGATACAATTATATATAAAATATGAAATACAATTATATAATCATATATATATTATATTTTAAATATAATTTAATTTTTAATTTAGTTAATTTAAAATTATTTAAATATACTTAATTTCATAATAATTTAAAGAGTAGTATATAATATAATTATAACAGAATATATAATATAATTATGATTATATAATTATATTCATTATCATAATTATATCATATGTTATATATTATCTTATACATATAATATATTTTAATATACTATATAATATATATAATATGTATATATATTAAATAGAAATATATAATTATATATATACAATATACATGTATACATAGAATATATAAAATGTATATAATTATATATTACATTATAAATAATTATATAATTATATATTTTACATATATTATATTTTATATATAATACTGTAATTCCATAATACTATAATCATACAATAATAAAAATAATATAATAATATATATTATATATAATATATCTAGTATGTATAATATATAATATTATAATATAAATGATATATTATAGTATTGTATATTTTATAATCATATTTAAATATTGTATATGCAATTTATGGTCTAATCTAATATGATATATAATGCTACATATAGTGTATAATGATATATATTTTATGAATATATATATTTTACATCATATATTTTATTGTATATTATATATTGCATTTTTGTATTATATTATATTTATTATATATTAAATATTGATTATATTAATTAAGTAAATCTTTATGACTACTATAATTAATATGTAATATCTTATAAATTTTATATTGCAAATTATAAATATGTATATATTTATATATTAAAATGTATCTTGTATATGATATACTATGTGTATAATACATATATATATTATATGCATATATGTAAACTATGATGTATATTACTGTTCATACAATATATATTATTGCATTGTACTATATGTTATACATAGCATATATAATATATAAATATATACTATAATATTATATCATATGTATAAATATATTTATATATATACATGTATATATATGCATATACATATATATACATATGTGTATATGTGTGTATATATACACATATGCATATATATACACATATGTATTATATAATCTTATATTACATATTATCTATTTTAATATTACATTATATGTGTGTTTATATGTATATATCTGTATGTATATATATATATATGTGTGTGTGTGTGTGTGTGTGTAAAATCATATTTCCAGTATATAAAATTTGTATATAGAATAAAATATTATATAATATATATAATAATATATATAGTAATTTTGTATATTAATATGCATATAATGTATGTTTTATATACATATAATATATAAAATAATTTATAATATAAATGCACATATACAATATAAACATATAGTACATATTTTACAGTATATAATATACATTATACATAATATTATAATGATTATATGTTATATTTAAGTATATTATATTTTATATTAATTATATTAATTAATGTATTAATGATTATATTTAATATTATTTTATTATAATTATATCATATTGTTATATGTTATATCATATAATAATTATTGTATGTTACATAAGGATATATAAATACAAGTTTACATATGATTGCATTAATATACATATATATTATATAATATATACTATACAATAAGCATGCATATGCATTATATATATGTATTATATATGTAAATACATAATATATATATTTCCATACATATATATATATATATACTTGCAGTATATATTTCCAGTATAGTATAATTTCAGTAGGCCTCAATAGCAAGTTGTGACTTTTTCATTTTCCTGAAAAGTGTGTTTAATGAACAGGTTTTTAATTTTGATAATGTGTAATATATTTTTCTTTGTGTATGGTTATTAATTTTACATGCCAGGAAATTCTTGTCTATTGCATTATTGCAAACATTTTAATGGGCAGAAGAGGTAGAAGTTTGAAAATAATGTCGGTGTCATCTTCAGTTTTGTTCAGTCACTCATTCATGTCTGCCTCTTTCAGACCCCATGGACCACAGTATGCCAGGTCTCCCTGTCCATTACCTACTCCTGGAGTTTACTCAAGCTCATGTCCATTGAGTCGGTGATGCCATCCAACCATCTCATCCTCTGTTGTCTCCTCCTCTTGCCTTCAATCTTTCCCAACATCAGGATCTTTTCAAATGAGTTAGTTCTTCACATCAGGTGGCCAAATTATTGGAGTTTCAGCTTCAACATTAGTCGTTCCAATGAATATTCAGGACTAATTTCCTTTAGGATGGACTGGTTGGATGTCCTTGAAGTCCAAGGGACTCTCAAGAGTCTTCTCCAACATCACAGTTCAAGCACACGAAAAGTGAAAAGAGAGGTGGCAGTTGATTAAATAGACAATGTAAATTTCAGTACAACATTTAAAGCCAGTAAGTAACCATTAGTAAGGTGGGATGGGATAAACTAGTATACTAATTTACACTACTAGTACACTACTATATATAAAATAGATAACTAGTAAGGACCTACTGTATAGCACAGGGAACTCTTCTCAATACTCTGTAATGTCCTAAATAGGAAAGTCACCTAAAAGAGAGTGGATTCATCCATATGTATAAGTGGGTCACTTTGCTGTACACTTGAATGTAACACAATATTGTAAACCAACTATACTCCAATTACAAAAAAATGTGCAGAAATGTTAAAGGAGAGAAGGCAAAACTTTATTTAGTGACATCCAAGATTTGGGGGACAAAATTAAACTTGTAGATATAAGTTGTGTCACAATTTGGATTTCCTGAAAGTAGAAAAAATGCCTAAAAGACAAATCTAAATATTTTGAAAGAGATGTTAGAAAAGAGAAAGGCTTATGGAGATCTGTATTAACTGTTCTTGGATTCTACATCAGTGAAGAAATCATTGAAAGTAAGTTAAGAAGACACGGTGAAGAATTATTCTAAAATTATTTTTGTCTTAAATTTTAAGATGGTTGCTTAAAATTGTACACTATTTGACAAGAAAATGATTACATAATATATGATTAGATAGCTATCAATTGTTTCATTTTATCACATATTCAAAATTACTTTTATATTTCATACTTAGAAACTTCCTCTTATTATAATTATCTATAGCAACAAAATAAAAAGAAAATATCTGTAAAAAAAAGGTTATAAATTTGAAATACAAGTCAAAAATTTGACCACTGGAGAGGAATGCTCTGGGTAGCTGGTGGAATACTAGGTAGGATAGAAAAACTATCTTTGTTAACACCTGATTGTTCTAGAAAATATTAGTATAAACAGAGCAATAAAAAACATGATCATTTTAAGATTGAAACAGCTAGTAGAGAATGTGTCCACACATTTAAATATTATGACCAGTTATAAGTAATTAGGTGATTTTCTTAGTGCCCAAGATGTGGAAGCCTCCTAGACCTGACCCTTCCTAGACCTGACCCAAGCCAAACACCCTGATTCTCCCTTTTCCAGGGATTTCACTCTCATCTCCAATCACATTATATCAATGAATCACATAATACCAAATCTATCTATCTATCTATCTATGTGGAAGATACATAAGAACCCATAAATGGTTTAATTTATGTAGAAAATATTTACATAAAACATAAGTCTCCACTCCCTGATTCAACAAAACATGCAAAGTGAATAAATAAATAAGTAGGAAAAGAAGGAAAAGATGGAACAAAGAAATACTTGATTATCCCGAGGGAGGGGAGAGGTGATCAAATCAATAATATTAAAATCTAAAATTCCAGCACATATCAGAGACTTGTTTTCATAACTAATGAAATTTTAAAATAACTGATTTGTTTCTTCTTTGCAACTGATTTGCTTCCAAGTTGACTGTGTTCATGGATCCCAACAGGGTAACACTTCTCTGAGCACAGTTAAACCATTTTTGTCCTTCCCGTCTGCTGCTTTCTTTTGGTTACAACATTTGTGTCTGAGTTCTTATTTCACCTTTCTTATTGCTGATTTCCATTGCAAAGGTAGCTATCAACTTGCAATAAAATCGTGATGGTTAACCATAAGATGACACAGCTCTCCTATCAAAGAACTGCAACCTACAGACAAAGCATTCAGTAATTGTTAAAGTGAAAGCGAAAGTTTCTCAGTTGTGTCCGACTTTTTGAGACCCCATGACTGCAGCATGCCAGGCTTCCCTGTCCTTCACCGTCTCCCAGAGCTTGCTCAAATTCATGTCCATTGAGTCAGTGATGCCATCTAGCCATCTCATCCTCTGCCATCCCCTTCTCCTCCTGCTTGTATTGGGTAGCCATTCCCTTCTTCAGGGTATTGTCTCCACCCAGGGATTGAACCCAGATCTCCTGCATTGCCGGCTGATTCTTTACCATCTGAGCCACCAGGAAAGCCCCAAGGATGTATTGAAAATACTTAAATAATAGTAAATATTGCATTATTTCCTTGTTACTTTTACTGTCCAAAAGCCTAGCTTACTTCTATACTGTTAAGAGATGCTCATCTCCCTAGGGGTCTCTATGCTGGAAATGAGTTCTCTTACTTTAAAACTTTCAGTCACGCAGATTTAAATATATCCTGAGGCTGCAAGCTCCCATGACTACCTCTTTCAATCAAAGCAGTGATATTTACTCTTGCTACTCCCCGTCACCGTCAAGCTCAGTGAGCATGAGAGCTGTCCATATCCAACCTGAAAATCACCTGTAGTGCCAAGGTAGATCTCCTTATTCCATGCAAGAATGCTAGTGATAAACCGATTAACATCAGTTACACTGTTAACTTTTGGATTTTTCCTTTAGCATCTCTATTATGAGGATAAAAATATTTACTATTTCACACCACTATTTGTAAAACATCACTTTGATGCAGTCCAGACCATCTAGCCACTTAATTATTAACAGAGAAAAGAGAATATGGGAATTCATATATTAAAAGAAGTATTCTACATGCACAATTTAAAGGTCACCTTAAAATTCTCAGACTGTTTTCATGGTATATTTCAGAAAATATATTTCTGAATGTGTTAATTTGTTAGATGTTGTTAATTGATTTTTAGCTACATTTAGAAATACTGGACAGGGAGTCAGGGGACATGAGTTCTAATTCTATTCTGCCATCAACTTGTACTTTAGTTGGAGTGATTAGCCTCTAAGGGTCAGTTTTCTCATTATAAAATGGAATAGGTTGGATGGATCAGTGGTTTTCAATCTGCATTTTGAGAATCGAAATGAGAGACTGTTGTCCTCAGGGGTTGGTGTGGAGAGAGAGACTAGGACAGGCTAAGCAGGCAGAACTCTGGGCTCCACCCCCAGATAAGTCAGGGCACAACTATTTTCCAGGGCTTTATTTATTTACACACCCTAGGGAAATGTGTTTTTGTAAGCGTTCCTTATTTACAATTAACAAACAAAAATCTTCAAAACAACTGAGTCAAATAATTTAATGTTTAAGACTGTTTCAAGCAATAAAATATGTAAAATTCTGTGGGTTTTCTAATGTGCTAGAAAACAGAGTGTGAGAGGAGGAACTATGCATTGTCCTTCTGCAGTATGTTTTAGAAAACTCTGGTGTGCAGAGAAGTGATTTTTAGTTCATGGTGTGCAAACATTATTAGTGTCATTTGACTTTCAGACCAAAAAGTAATTGTCCCAAAAAACTAAATTATCTATAGCAAAATTGCATTCATATTCTGGCATCTTTATGTTTGTGATAGTTCCTCAGAAGTTTGCTTTTTGTGTGTGTGTGTATTCTTAAGCATTCTACATGTCAAGGGGATACAGTTTTCAGTAATAGACTGTATCTCCAGCTGTCAAATTGAGTCTATCAGGAAAACAGTATTGAAGATATAAGAATATGCTTGAACAGTACACATCAATATCAGACAAACTATTTTTCCATCATAACCATGTTATCGGTAAGGAATAAAATTCTAGTACAAATTGCCTAGAAGCAGGTGACAGAGGATTAGATGGTTGGATGGCATCACCGACTCAATGTACGTGACTTTAAGCAAACTCTGGGAGATAGTGAAGGACAGGGAAGTCTGGCATGTTGCAGTCCATGAGGTTGCAAAAAGTTGGACACGACTTAGTGACTGAACAACAACAACTAATAGCCGAAGCCCTTTTATTCCACTTTTAAACTTTATTTAAAAACAAACAAACAAAAACACTGTTGAAGATAAGGGAACACTTTGGAAAGTATTACTAATGTTTTATGAAAGTAGGACATGTATTAAGAGAACTACATTTTTATAAATTGATTGCTAATAGAGATATAGATCCAAAATAACAGAGTAGATGAACAGCTGAGATTATTTTTAAGAATATATTAATAATATGAATTTTATGATTAGATTGACAGGAACATAGGAAATAAAATAAAACTGGTGAAAATTTGCACTTCATGTCATTTTTTTCATTTAGAATAGACACTGAAATGCCAATTTGCTCTTTTATCATTAATCAAAAATATTTTTACATGAGAACAATGACTAAGTTTCTTAGCAACTTATGTTTAGAAAATTTTAAAAGGTCAGCATAGTTTGATTTATACCCTATTAATAATATATGCATCTAAAGTGTGGATTTTCACACTCTTCACATATTTATATTACATTTTCCAAAGTTAAAAAAATTGTGTTTTTCTAAAACAGTTCTTTCTGAAAATACCACTAAATTTAACATATTGCTTTATGCTTCATTGCTTTATGTCAAAATATGTTTATTCAAATTTAGCACTTATAGTTTTTCTTATAAATTGTTTTCAAATATTCCATTAACTTCCTGTCAGAATAATACACATTATTTCATGTTAGATTTAAACATCAAGATAAATAATTTTCTCCAGCTGAAAGAAATAATATTAACATAGTTTTGCTTGTTTGTTTTTAAGGATAAGTATTACTATATTTAAACCTAAACTTGAATATTATTTTATTCAATATTTGGCAGTCTTTATGTTTAATTCTATAAGACCTTAAAGATTAAGCAAGTACTTCAAATAATATTAAAAAGAAATAGATAATTCAACAGGCAGAATGCTTTATTCTTATAAGAATTGAGTATTCTTATAAGATTTGAATTAGTTATGGATTTTCATTTTTTATATTATTAATGAAAACATAAATCTTAATCCTTCTTCCTACGACTAATGAATTAGAAAAAGACAACTCTCTCTCTCTCTCTCTGTATATATATATATATATATATATATAATATATATAATCCTGTTAGTGTGTATCTAAATTTACAGGAATTGAAAAGTAATTTTCATAAAGTAAAATGAATTTTGTGGTTAAGATTGAATCAAATATTGTTACCTCAATATGTAAACACTTCATAATGGAACCAGTCCAATTTTTCTTTTTTGGGAATTTTCAAATCTCATTTATAGAACTAGTTTTAGTTGATTGTAATGGAAAGGTTATTGAATTCTAAAATATTTCTTTCTTGTTAGAAAAGTGAGATGACTGAATATCTAGAAATTATAAACAAAATATTTTCTGGACTATATATTATCAATTAATATCATATATGTTTTATACTTTAACATCTGCTACTTCAGTCAAATATAAGAAACATTCCAGAGAGTGATAATTGGTGAACAAAACAGATTAGAATTTATATGTTACAAGTTAGAAAATACACAATAAAATAAGTGAGATATTTAAAAATATGGTAAGTGCTAAGCATAAGATAGAACATATGTATAATTAGTATATATTTTTAAAAAGTGTCATAAAAGTTAAAATAGTAATTGTTAGGAAGGAAAATATAATGGAGAACATGATCAAGACTTCAGGTAGAATGTGACTTTTATTTTACTTTAAGGGCGGAATAAAAACTCAAAATTTAGGGGAGAAGTTATGTTAAGTAAGCAAAGATATTTCAGGTGGGAAAAGAAGCAGGGATCTGACCAGAGGAGTAGTTTAGATTACCTGGACAGGTCACAAGTAAGAGAAAATTTCAAAGTTACTGGTTTCTTACTGTGAGACACATTTCATAGGAGTTATATGCTAATCCTCATTTAATCTAGCCATTTAGTCAGGTACATTATTTCTGATGTTCCTTGAGATTAAGTAGAGTGTTTAAAATTATTTAGCTAATAAATCATGGAGTTTGAATTTAAATCCTGGATATGTCTCACCAAATCCCCACAATCTTAAAAGCATCAGTAATATGTCAGGCTGTTTTTTTGTTTTTGTTTTTGTTTTTCCTCTTAAAAGGAGTTTTTCTTCTTCAATTGAAGAAGGATATATTTCACTGGGTATGGACATTTAGGTTGGCAGTTAATTTCTCTCACTCCATTAACATATTCTTCTGCTGAGTTCTTGCTTCCACTGTTGGGAAGTAAGCTGCCAGTCCTGCTGTCTCTGAAAGTAAAGATCTTTGTCCTTTGGCTGCTTTTAAGATTTACTCTTTGATTATCAGCAGTCCTACCCTGGATAATGTTTTCTTTGTATTTAACCCAGGAAAGGTCTGGAGTTCTAAATCTGAGAGCTTTCTAAATCTGTGACTACTTTCTTTTCTTATCTTTTGACAACTATCAATCACTTATTATTGTTTCAGTTGCTAAGTCGAGTCTGAATCTTTGTGACCCAGTGAACTGCAGCACACCAGGCAACACTGTCCTCTGTCTTCTGGAGTTTGCACAAATTCATATCCATTGAGTCAGTGATGGCATCCAACTACCTCATCCTCTGTTGCCCCCTTCTCCTCCTGACCTCAATATTTCCCAGCATCAGGTGGCCATAGTTTTGGAACTTCAGTACCAATGAATATTCAGAGTTGATTTCCTTTAGGAATGGCTAGTTTAATCTACTTACAGTCCATGGGACTCTCAAGAGTCTTCTCCAAGATCCCAACTTTGAAAGCATCAATCCTTCAGCATTCAGCCTTCTACCCAGCCCAAATATCATACTTGTACATGATTAATGGAAAAATCATAGCTTTGACTATACAGATCATTGTCAGCAAAGTGATGTCTCTGCTTTTTAATACCCTGTCTAGGTTTGTCATAGGTTTCTTTCCAAGGAGCAAGTGTCTTTTAATTTCATGGCTGCAGTCAACATCCACAGTGATTTTGGAGCCAAGAAAATGAAATCTGTCATTGTTTCCAATTTTTTTCCCATCTATTTGCCATGAAGTGATGGGACTGGATGATAGCATCTTAGTTTTTAGAGTGTTGAGTTTTAAGCCAGCCTTTTCACTGTCCTCTTTCATCTTCATCAAGAGGTTTTTTAGTTCCTCTTTACTTTCTGTTAGAGTATGATTTATGTATCTGAGGTGGTTGATCTTCCTCCTGGCAATCTTGATACTAACTCAAGCTTTATCCAGCCCTACATTTTGATTGATATATGCCAGATAGAAATCAAATAAGCAGGGTGACAATATACAGCCTTGATATATTCCTTTCCAAATTTTGAACCAGTGTGTTCCATGTCCTGTTCTAACTGCTGTTTCTTGACCTGCATACAGGTTTCTCAGGAGGCAGGTAGGATTGTCTGGTATTCTCATTTCTTTAAGAATTTTCCAGAGTGTTGTGATCCACACAAAGGCCTTAGCACAGTCAATGAAACAGAAATAGATGTGTGTGTTTTTTTTTTTTTTTTTTCTGAAATTCCCTTGTTTTTTCTATGATCCAGTGGATGTTGGCAACTTGATCTCTGATTCCTCTGCCTTTTCTAAATTCAATTTATACATCTGGAAGTTTTCAGTTCATGTACTGCTGAAGACTATCTTGAAGGATTTTGAAAATTATCTTCCTAGCATGTGAAATGAGCAAAATTGTATGCTAGTTTGAACATTCTTTGACATTGCCTTTCTTTGTGATTGGAATGAAATCTGACCTTTTCCAGTTTCATGGCTGCTGGTGAGTTTTCCAAATTTGCTGGCATATTGACTGCAGCATTTTCACAGCATCATCTTTTAGGATTGGAAATAGCTTAACTGGAATTCCAACACTTCCACTGGCTTTGTTCATAGTAATGCTTCCTAAGGCCCACTTGACTTCACACTCCAAGATATCTGGCTCTAAGTGAGTGATCACACCATTGTGGTTATGTAGGTCATTAAGATCTTTTTATGTATAGTTCTTCTGTGTATTCTTGCCACCTTTTCTGAATCTCTTCAGCTTCTGTTAGCTCCATATTGTTTCTGTCCTTTATTGTGCTCATCTTTGCATGAAATATTCTTTTGGTATCTCCAATTTTCTTGAAGAGCTCTCTAGTCTTTCCCATTCTATTGTTTCCTCTGTTTCTTTTCATTGTTCACTTCAGAAGGCTTCTTTTATCTCCTTGCTATTCTCTGAAACTCTGCATTCATGTGGGTATATTTTTCCCTTTCTCCTTGGCCTTTCAGTTCTTTCTTCAACTATTTGTAAAGCCACCTCAGACAACCATTTTGACTTTCTTTATCTTTGGGATGGTTTTGGTCACCACCCCCTGTACAATATTATGAGAGAGGAGCCTGATAGGCCACAGTCCATGGGTTTGAAAAGAATCAGAGATGACTAAATAAGTAACACTTTCTCAATTAATAATTTTTCAAATATTGCTCTTATTTGTTTCTTGTTCCTCGCCCTTTAATATTCAATTAAAGTTATGCTAGTTATTTTGCTTCCTGTATTTGACAGCTTTTTTATTCTGATTTCTCTATTATTTTGTCTTTTCATACTTTAATCTGGGTATTTACTACTAATCCTCTGCTAAGATTTTATTTAAATAATGGAATTAATTATTAAACTTCAATTGTCATTATTGTCAAATCACAGAACTTCTTTGACTTTTTATAACATGGTTATAGTGTTTATATTAATCTTGGTCATTTCAAACTATCCACTAACACAATATTTAAATAATCTATTTCTACTAACTGTTTTTATCTCTAATTTTGGTCCTCAGCATTTATTTAATTTTTATTGAGTAGCAGATATTTTGTTACCAAATATTGAAACATTTCCTGTAATTTTAACTCCCCCCAAAGAGCATTTTATTTCTCTGGCATGGCAACAGAATACAGGTAGATGACCTCAGCTAAAATGTTGAGTAGAGTTTTAGCATGATCTGACCTGAGAATTTTGCTGCTTTATTTCACTTCTAGACTGTGGCCCTTTGGGTTTCAATGAAACTCAGAAGTGTGCAGCAGAACAGTCCCTCCTAAAGGCCCTCTACAAGTCTAATCTCTAGACTCTTCCTTTCCTGGGAGATAGGAATACTGAATCTTTGCTGTTCACTTTAGAGGCTTTCTGCTTGCATTGGTTAGTTTCACCCTAGGGAACAAATGTCTCCAATAGATTGCTCATCAACACATTTCTTCGTTCCTCTCTTCATGGACTTCTCTCCTTGACAAAAGTGAATATCCATATACATATGCACATATCCGTTCCAGGGAGATATAAAAAACTCCAGCTACTTCTGTTTACTGGAATTTAAGAAAGAAAATAAGGTGTCCATAGGTACATGGATTTATCTCTGGGCTTTCTATTCTGTTCCATTGATCTATATTTCTGTCTTTGTGCCAGTACCATACTGTCTGGATGACTGTGGCTTTGTAGTAGAGCCTGAAGTCAGGCAGGTTGATTCCTCCAGGTCCATTCTTCTTTCTCAAGATCACTTTGGCTATTCGAGGTTTTTTGTATTTCCATACAAATTGTGAAATTATTTGTCCTAGTTCTGTGAAAAATACCGTTGGTAGCTTGATAGGGATTGCATGAATCTATAGATTGCTTTAGGTAGTATAGTCATTTTCAAAATATTGATTCTTCCAATCCATGAACATGGTATATTTCTCCATCTATTTGTGTCCTCCTTGATTTCTTTCATCAGTGTTTTATAGTTTTCTATATATAGGTCTTTCATTTCTTTGGGTAGATATACTCCTAAATATTTTATTCTTTTTGTTGCAATGGTGAATGGTATTGCTTTCTTAATTTCTCTTTCTGTTTTCTCATTGTTAGTGTATAGGAATGCAAGGGATTTCTATGTGTCAATTTTATATCCTGCAACATTACTGTATTCATTGATTAGCTCTAGTAATTTTCTACATGCCAGTCAGGATGGCTGATATCCAAAAGTCTACAAGCAATAAATGCTGGAGAGGGTGTGGAGAAAAGGGAACCCTCTTACACTGTTGGTGAGAATGCAAACTAGTACAGCCACTATGGAAAACAGTGTGGAGATTCCTTAAAAAACTGGAAATAGAACTGCCATATGACCCAGCAATCCCACTTTTGGGCATACACACCGAGGAAACCAGATCTGAAAGAGACTTGTGTACTGCAATGTTCATCGCAGCACTGTTTATAATAGCCAGGACATGGAAGTAACCTAGATGCCCATCAGCAGATGAGTGGATCAGGAACCTATGGTACATATACACCATGGCATATTACTCAGCCATTAAAAAGAATTCATTTGAATCAGTTCTAATGAGGTGGATGAAACTGGAGCCCATTATACAGAGTGAATTAAGACAGAAAGATAAAGATCAATACAGTATACTAACACATACATATGGAATTTTAAAAGATGGTAATGGCAACCTTATATGTAAAACAGAAAAAGAGACACAGATGTACAGAACAGACTTTTGGACTCTGTGGAAGAAGACGAGGGTGGGATGTTCTGAGAGAATAGCATTGAAACAAGTATACTATCAAGGGTGAAACAGATCACCAGCCCAGGTTGGTTGCATGAGACAAGTGCTCAGGGCTGGTGCCCTGGGAAGACCCAGAGGGATGGGATGGGGAGGGAGGCGGGATGGGGGATCGGGATGGGGAACACATGTAAATCTATGGCTGATTCATGTCAATGTATGGCAAAAACCACTACAATATTGTAAAGTAATTAGCCTCCAACTAATAAAAATAAATGAAAAGAAAGAAAGAAAGAAAGAAAGAAAATCCCATGGCGTCAAAAGCAGGAGCAAGTGTGATCTTACCTTAGTTTGCTTCCCTTGTCTCCAGAATTTAGGAGATGAAATCTGTCTTGGTTTATCTTTTCAGAATTCAATCATTTTTCTATGTATTTTACTCAGTTTCTCTAGTTGTTTTTTGTAAAATGAGGTTTGGCAGAATTTTTGATTGCTTGTTTCTTTGCTAAGTAGTTTTTGTTAATATAAGGTCATTTCTGAAAAAGTTCTCATTTGATAAAAGAATTTTTATAAACGTGTGTTGAATTATACAATGCGTTTTTCTGAACCTGAAATGATTAAACCATTTTTTTTCCCCCTTCTTTAGTACTTTCTTGTGCTGAAGCATGCTTCTATTTCTGTGAGTAAAAGACAAAAACAAAGCAAATTACCAGCTAATAACAGAACAAATATTGAAGATATTTTTAGAGTCAATTATGTATTTCTGTTTATTTTGCTTTTTTTGTTGTTGTTGCTGTTCACTAGAAATTGGCTGAGTTTGCATTTCTTGTTATATGCCTTCCAGATTTTGGTATCTACGTTTTATTAGTCTCAAAATATAAGATGGATAGCGTTCTGCTTTTTTTCTGTTTTATGCACCATTATGACATAAGAGAATTAAAGAATTGGAAGCAATTTTATTTCAGTCTATGTAAGCATACCTTCAGTCTTTTTCATTTGTTTCATTTAAAAATGTCTACTTATTTAGAGAGATTTTCTACTACTTCTTGATCAATATTCCTAATTTGTATTACCTGAAATTTGTCCACATCCTCTAAGTTTGTGTTTTGCAATTGACAGATTGCTGGATTCTCTTTCTTATTGTTTTCCTAGTCTGATAATCATTAACTTTTGGCAGGTTCACACAAAGTAAAAATGCAAAAATAGTGAAAAGTAGCCAAAATATTTTTAAAGAATGAGATAAAATAATGAAACATAATGAAATGAAATAATTAAAAAAATGTTTATACAAATAAATGATGTAGAGATGGATAATTTTTGTCCAGTTGTAGTAGTTGTTGTGTATTACCACTTGACCTTGTCAGATCTAGTCTGGCATGGCTGGAGAGAATGGCTGTTATTGCTTAGTGGTGATTATTTGTAACTAGATCATGTATGTTATAGTCATTATTGCATGCAATGTTCAAAATAAGCTTATGAGGTGTATAGTATTGGCACTTTAGGTATGAAGGCACCTGAAGCTTATATAATTTAAATAGTTTGCTTTGGTAAATCAAGTAGATTAGCAAATGTAGTAGTCAGAATGATAAAATTGCCCAAGATTTCCATTTCCTATTGCATATGGCCTGTAAAACCTACTCTGCTATGAATATAATGGCATAATACTTCCATTTATGTTACTTTATATTGAAAAATACATTGTGCAGATGTAAATAAGGTCTCTAATCAGTTGACTTTCATTTATTATCATTATTTCATTTATTATTATAAGATTATCCTGGCTAAGCTCTGCTTAGTTAGATGGATCTTTAGGGGAGACAAGATACAATAGCAGGTACTCCCCTAATGGCCTTGAAGGATTGAACCACCCTACTGTGCTTTAAGGAGATGAGGCCATGTGCAAAGGATATGACAGTCTCTGGATGTGAGAGCTGTCCTTGCCTAGCAAGTGACCAGACCCAAGTCCTAGGGCCAAAATGCAATGAATTTTGCTGACAACCAGTGTTTGGAAAAGGACCTCAAGCCTCAGAAGAGATTGTAACCACAGTCAATACTTTGTTTTTAGTCCAGTGAGATTTTAAGTAAAGGACTCAACCAACCTGTATCTGGACATCAACTTGCAAAAATTGTGAAATAGCAAATTTACATTTAAATGCTAAACGTATAGTATTTTGCTACATAGCAATAGAAGTTCAATACATCAGACATGTCTAGATATTTAATAAGCCACAAAGCTGGTTTTCAAATGTCTTCTCTCACACTTCAAAATTTAAAATTATTCTAACCTTACTTTTGGGCTTTCCTGGTGGCTCACAGGGTAAAGCGTCTGCCTGCAATGAGGGAGACCTGGGTTCAATCCCTGGGTCAGGAAGATCCACTGGAGAAGGAAATGGCAACCCACTCTAGTACTCTTGTCTAGAAAATTCCATGAATGAAGGAGCCTGGTAGGCTACAGTCCATGGGATTGCAAAGAGTTGCGCACAACTGAGCAACTTCACTTCCTACCTTTGCACATTTGTCACTGATCACCGAGATCTAAAATATCTAGCTTGTGATATGAAAATCTAAGTTACTGCTACATAGTTAATGCAGAAAAGTATATAGGGTGTGTTATATAGTACATATATAGAGAGATTTCTACATAAAGGTACAGATAGATAGATAGGTAGATAGGTAGCTATACCTATCAAACTAGATCATTTGCCTTTTGTGTCGCTGGTTGTGAATTCACTGAGCTGGATTTGTGTTGCCTTTTATTATCTTCCATCTTTCCTATGTCCTACTTACTATGTATTTTCAAACTATGAAAATGGTTTTATCTGAATTTGACCTGAAGAAGGATGTCTACTTTGCATTAAGAGATAAAACTGATGTGGTGCTAACTTCACAAGTTATGCAAACCTTTACTCTCTTTAGTAACTGCTTTTTAAAATACATTTTTCTCTGAGTCAGAGGGATTGGGTAGAGAGGGAGGTGGGAGGGGGGATCGGGATGGGGAATACATGTAAATTCATGGCTGATTCATGTCAATGTATGACAAAACCCACTACAATATTGTAATTAGCCTCCAACTAATAAAAATAAATGAAAAAAAATGTAAAAAAGAAAATTAAAAAAATAAATAAATAAAAATAAAATAAAATACATTTTTCTCTTCTGCAAAAGTAACTTGAGATATTATATGATTATTGAATATCAAGGTAATATGATTTTTAAAAACTTTGTCAGTTTTGACTATTATTTTAAGTTACTGGAATTAATTAACTACAGTATTGATTCAGAATTTTGAAGTTCAGAATAATGCTTCTGAATCAAGTAAGCAACAGGTAAATAGAAATAGTCAAACTTATTTAATTCTAGTTAATATTTAGTTAATATTTATTTTGCTCTCTTTAACATTTATATTTTTCCATGTTTACTATGAGAAAATGTCTATTTCCTTTATCCTTTATGTTTCTATTTCATACAGACTCCATCACATGTGGAGATCACTGCTTTGGTACCTGATAATAATAATAATTATAGCATTAAGTGGGTGATAATATACTATTCTGTATTACTGAAATTTGCTGAGTTGTATCCGACTCTTTGTGACCCCATGGACTGTAACCCACCAGGCTCCTCTGTCCATGGGGTTCTTCAGGCCAGAATACTGGAGTGGGTAACCTGTTCTCTTCTCCAGAGAATCTTCCCAACCCAGAGAATGAACCCAGGTCTCCCACATTGCAGGTGCATTCTTTACCATCTGAGTCACAAAGGAAGCTCAGGAATACTGCAGTGGGTAGCCTACCCTTCTCCAGCAGAGCTTCCCAACACAGGAATTGAATTGGAGTCTCCTGAATTGCAGGTGGATTCTTTATCAAAATTCTTTTCCTGGATTACCAGGGAAGCCCAGTTTCTGAATTAAATCATCAAAAATACCAAAGAACGCTTGCTTCTAAAAAATATATGGCTTTAATCGGAAAGAAGTTTGACTGTTTTTTTGACTCATCCATCTAAGTTTTGTCAAATTATTACTGAGAAGTCAAAATAAAAACTAGCAGTAAACTCATGCATTTGTCTTTATGGAAACAATTGGCACCTCTTAGAAAGTGAGTGATCAGATCATAACTAAAGGGCCCCCCACTTTGCCCACGGGTGGAACATATACGTCCCGTGTCCTGTTCTGCCCTTGTGTCCGTCACTAGGCTGGGTTTGGCTCTTCAGTTTCTACAGTGGTTGCTTGTCTTGCCTACTGAATTGCATCCATCTCAAACAGCATTTACAAAATATAATCATTACCTTCAATTTTCATGTAAGTGCTCTTTGTAAGGCTTACAAGAAAGAGAAGGGAAAAAATAAAACAACACAATCAATGAAAACTTTCCAACTGTTACAAAACTCATTGAGAAAGTTAACATAGTGAGAAGCAGAATGCATTAAAAAAAAAAAAAATGTTGCTAAAATCCAGAAAAGCTTCTGTACTGTTAGTGAGGGCTCTGAGTGTAGAATGAACCCTTGTTCAGGAGCAAGGCCTGGCATCAGCAGAGTGGCCACTCTCATCCCTCTGCTTTTCACAAGCAGCTGAAAACTAAAGCAGTTTTCAGTAGAAACTACTCAGACATGGATAACTGTAACCTAAATGCATCCACATAGAGCAAGAATGCATGTGTTTTTCTGGTTAATAAACTTATTTGATTGCAATGTTTGAAACAAACTTCCTGTCTACCTCTATATAGCAAAGGTATAGAATCCTTTTGAAGTCTGTTTTGAATACTAACTTCATATTATGTTATTTTTCCTATCACATTTATTATTTTCCATTGTTCAATCAACAGGTATTAAACATTCACTGAGTGTCAGACCTTCTCAAGATGCAAGGACAAATTAAACCAGAACACAGTTTCCAATCTCAGGGAGCTCTAACTCCTTTTATGTGTTCTCAGAACCATGTAGACTCAATCCCATTCCCAACTGGAGAAGTTGAGCTGTCATCTGCCACAGCTCTGCCCAGTAGAAATATGAAGCATATTTTCTAAAATTTTAAAATGTGAAGTCACATTTTAAAAATCAGTTCAGAAAACAGATGAAATTAATTTTATTAATATAATTCTGTTTTAACTCTTTATACCAAATTATTAGCATAGCATCATATAGTAAAATGATTAATGAGGTAATTTTATTCTTTTTTAACTAAATATTCAAAATCCAATGTGTATTTTATGCTTATATCACACCTCAATTGAGACTAGGCACATTTCAATAATGACACATGGCCAGTAGCCATGTGTACTGAAAGTAGACAAAAATAACACCTAACACTGATTTTAGTATTTTTCCTGATTGTAAATGCTAAATCTCTAAATTTGAGAGCCTGAATTCTAACCTCTTGACAAGAGCCCTAATCTTCAGAATTAGCTTTATTCCCACCATAATTTGAGGTCATTTTTGGTTTATTTGTGTATTTGCCCAATTGGGAAAAAAACAATTTTACTTTAACTATTTTGAGTATTGTTATAGGTGAATTTTATTCTTTAGGAAAATAATATGTAAGATTTCACAGTTTCAACCAACCAATAGTACCACATTTATATAAATTTACTATTTGTAACTAATACCACAATCTGTCAGAAGGATTATTTTGTTGTAGTTATTTTTTAAATTAATGACCTAGTTGTCAAGTACAATATTTAGTTATCTCAGTTCAGTTCAGTCGTTCAGTCGTGTCCGACTCCTTGAGACCCCATGAATTGCAGCATGCCAGGCCTCCTTGTCCATCACCAACTCCCGGAGTTTACTCTAACTCATACCCATCGAGTCGGTGATGCCATCCAGCCATCTCGTCCTCTCTCATCCCCTTCTCCTCCTGCCCCCAATCCCTCCCAGCATCAGGGTCTTTTCCAGTGAGTCAACTCTTTGCATCAGGTGGCCGAAGAATTGGAGTTTCAGCTTCAGCATCAGTCCTTCCAGTGAACACCCAGGACTGATCTCCTTTAGGATGGACTGGTTGGATCTCCTTGCAGTCCAAGGGACTCTCAAGAGTCTTCTCCAACAACACAGTTCAAAAGCATCAATTTTTCGGCACTCAGCTTTCTTCACAGTCCAACTCTCACATCCATACGTGACCACTGGAAAAATCATAGACTTGACCAGACAGACCTTTGTTGGCAAAGTAATATCTCTGCTTTTTAATATGCTATCCAGGTTGGTCATAACTTTCCTTCCAAGGAGTAAGCGTCTTTTAATTTCATGGCTGCAGTCACCATCTGCAGTGATTTTGGAGCCCAAAAAATAAAGTATGACACTGTTTTTAATTATCTAGCTTTATACAATCACTAGCATTCGTATTTGGAGAGGGAAATGGCAACCCACACCAGTACTCTTGCCAGGAAAATCACATGGATGGAGGAGCCTGGTAAGCTACAGTCCATGGGGTCGCAAAGAGTCAGACAGGACTGAGCGACTTCACTTTCACTTTTCACTTTCATTCATTGGAGAAGGAAATGGCAACCCACTCCAGTATTCTTGCCTGGAGAATCCTAGGGACAGAGGAACCTGGTGGGCTGCCGTCTGTGGGGTTGTATAGAGTTGGACACGACTGAAGCGACTTAGCAGCAGCAGCAACATTCATATTAATAATGAAGTATTTTATATTAACATTTAATAAGACCAATAGTTCTCATTGTGAGCTTAATACAGAAATACTAATTTTTATTTAATTAGATACCAGAGAATACTGTTCATGTAGTTTTTAAACTATGGTAAAGAGAATTTGGTAAGGATTGACATTGTATAAAAATTGAAAAACTCATAAATTCATAAGAGATCAAAATAACCAGGACCAATAAGGAATACTTAATAGTTGTATAGTTTTCACATTCCCTTAGAACTACCAGTGTGTGTGCCTTTCTGGTTGGAAAGGAAATTTTTGTGAACAAGACTCCAATGACTGCAAGATGAATCCCTGTGAGAACAATTGCACCTGCATTGACCTTGACAATGGCTATCGGTGAGTAATATATTTATTGTTTCTTCACAAAATTATTTGGAGCTCATAATGTCTTTGGAATACATCCAGACATTGTTTTCACTTTACATCAATTAATTAAAATAATGGTACCAAGATGAAGAACCATTTCCTGACAAGAAAGTATCACATTTATTTAAAATTTGCAAATCAGTCAGTTCAGTCACTCAGTCAGGTCTGACTTTTTGTGACCCCACAGACCGTAGCACGTCAAGCCTCCCTGTCCATCTCCCAGCGCTTGCTCAAACCCATGTTAATCAAGTTGGTGATGTCATCCAATATTTCATACTCAGTCATCCCCTTCTCCTCCTGACTTCAATCTTTCCCAGAATCAGGGTCTTTTGCAATGAGTCAGTTCTTCACATCAGATGGCCAAAGTATTGGAATTTCAGCTTCAGCATCAGTCCTTCCAATGAATATTCAAACTAATTTCCTTCAGGATTGACTGGTTTGATCTTGCAGTCCAAAGGGCTCTCAAGAGTCTTGTCCAACACCAGAGTTCAAAAGCATCCATTCTTTGGCCCTCAGCTTTCCTTGTTCCGTGTTTGGGTCTGACTGTTTCTTCTTGACTTATATACAGATTTCTCAGGAGGCAGGTAAAGTGGTCTGGTATTCAAAGTTCAAATGTTAAGTCAAAAAAGGAATAAACAAATTTTAACTTGGAAATGCAATGTCCAGATGTGACACATCTTACAAATATACATACTTCTTCAAAACACACCTTTGTCATTTCAGCATTGTTTTGGGTCATTCTATTCTAAACAAGTGCCGCAGTATGTGTCGTTAATGAAGTGAAGTGAAGTGAAGTCACTCAGTCGTGTCCGACTCTTTGCGACCCCATGGACTGTAGCCTACCAGGCTCCTCTGTCCATGGGATTTTCCAGGCAAGAGTACTGGAGTGGGTTGTGTCCTTAGTAGAACTGCTGAATTAACTTCAATTTATTTCCTATAAATCAATTGTAAGTTTACATTATTTTAGTTAAATTATTGTTAAATTTTATAACGTTTACTATCCACGTTTTCCATGTGCTGTGCTTAATCACTTAGCCATGTCAAACTCTTTGTGACCCCATGGGCTGTAGCCAACCAGGTTCCTCTGTCCACAGGGATTCTCCAGGCAAGACTACTAGAGTGGGTTGCCATGCCCTCCTCCAGGAGATCTTCCCAACCCAGGGATTGAACCCAGGTCTCCCGCATTGCAGGCAGTTTCTATACCATCGGTGCCACTAGGGAAGCCCTACTCCTGTTGTAATATTAACTGATTTTTAGATAAGTGTGTAGAAATTAAATAGATATTCTGAATATCCACTGTTGTTATTCAAAAGATAAATAACCAGATATAAATTTGTAAATCGCTTTTATCTTTTGAATTCTTTGGGGTACACTAGGTCCCTCTAGACGCAAAACCAGGTGTATTGTAACTAGAATGCTTTTCCTGTTGTCACAGAGGCAGAATTGATTGAATGCATATATACTTGCATGATTATATTTTCAGAGATAAATCAAAATGATTTCAAGATGTCCTCTAAGATAACTCATAAACTGTCTTTTATCTTATGACTAAAACTGAGAATTTTGGATAATTTCACATACATAAAAGTTTTTATAAATGTTCCTAAAGCTAAATAACTGAAATGAGATGTAAGATTTAAACTGGCCAACTGTAGTCACTTTATTTCATTATAATAATTCTGAAATAGCTTCAAATTGATATACACTTCAATGACCCTAAGAAAAATGATGAATAACTTTTGTAATATAGAAAACTTCTTAATGTCATAGTTAACATTAGATTAAAATACATGAAATGTAAAACCCCAGAGTTACTTTATGATATTATCAACTATTTTAATTGATACATCACTACAAATTAACATTTTATGCCTATCCATCTAGGTAGTGAAAGAATCAACTTTTGTTAGGCTGTGAAACAATAAACTTTTCATAGTAATCACTTTATTTTTTTAATAGCTCTATTAATTACATATAATTAAGTATATAATATGAATTCCCTAGGATATTTTTTCATACTCTAAGATATGCTTTTAAACATTCAACTCTCAAAAAAAATAAAATAAAATAAAATAAACATTCAACTCTCTCTTTAATTCCTAAAGGTAATTTATTTATGTATGTGTGCACTTACACAATCAGTTGCCTCCAGAAAAATACCTGTAGGAACATAGACACCTGAGGTTGAAAGAGTTGGGTCTATAAATCTCTGTTATGGAAAACACACAGGATGTGCATCCATGGGGCATCTCAGTAGAAGGGTACTGGAAAGGCCTTAGAACTTCAAGCTTGTGACACATGATTTTAGGATGCCTTAAGAAAGTGGGGCTTTGGCTTGGATAGGATGTTGTCAGGAGTGGTAAGTATTCTGTGATTGGATTTATAATAAAGCTTATATAAAGTGATGGACTACTAGACAGAGTGGAAAGCCAATGTGTTTACAGAGGCAGCAATTCTTCATAATAGCCATGATAAGAGAATGTTTACCATTTTTGTGTTTAGATAATGTTGATGTTTTTGTCCGTATTTGGGTATGTTTATGAAGTAGGCTTGTTCTTGTTATGATTCATCAGGGTCACAGAGTAACCTTGTTTCATTTTGATGTTCTATGATATTGTCAGTTGAAATGTTTAACAGGAAAACAGCAACATATAGTTGAAGAACTAACTTCTAGTTCTCAGGCAGCTTCTGGGAATCTTAGATTTAGTTGCTTTTCCAAAATATAGTCTCATTGATGAAGGGAGGGCAGAAGTGTGTGTGTGTGTGTGTGTGTGTGTGTGTGTGTGTATGTGCATGTGAAATTTATCACTTGTGTTTGCCCAACTATTTGTCTTTATTTTCATAATGTCAATCAGCAGAATGAGAGTTTGTTGTTTAGTCACTAAGTCAGGTCTGACTTTTTGAAAACCCATGAACTGTATCCTGCCAGGTCCCTCTGTCCATGGGATTTCCCAGGTTAAAATACTGGAGTAGGTTACCAGTTCCTTCTCCAGGGAATCTTCCTGACCCAGGGATCAAAACTGCATCTCCTGCTTAGCAGGCATATTCTTTACCACTGAGCTATGTGGGAAGCAGAATAAGAATACTCAAATATTAATTTATTATGCAACATTGTAATATCAATTCTTTTATTTAGATTAAAATACTGTCATTTGTTACAGAGATCTTAAATATCTTAAAAAAAAAAAAAAGCAACAGAGTCAATATGGCTTAATTAAAATTTACTTTATTTTTTTATGTTTTTAAATTTTTTTACATTTATTTTTATTAGTTGGAGGCTACAGGCTTTCTAGAAACTCTGACACCACTACTTGTGAATGCTTAATGACTTAAATCTATAAATGTGCCAGAAGACATTGCCTCAAAGTAACACAAACACTCTTAGTAATTTTACCATGCTTCAGATTTTTGAAAGATTACTGATTGTATTTCCAAAATAGTAGGGCTGCACCTTCTTCTCAGTTTAAAAATAGAAATCCAGTTGCAGTGAGGTTTCTGATTGTGTTTATTCTTTGTGATTTTAAACATGCATGTAGAATCATGTAATAAGTGATCTTTGTGACTAATTTATCACATTTAGCATAATGTTTTCAAGGTTTATATTACAGTATTCCATTTCTTTTTATAGCCAGTAGTATACCTTGTATAACTATAATACATTTATTTACCTTATTCTTCATCTTATAGACATTTAGATTGCCTACTTTCTAACTATGATGCCCAAATATGTGTATGACCATACATTTCCAATTCTTTGAGTATTTAGTTAGCAGTAGAATTCTTGGATTGTCTGATAACTTTATGTTTTATTTTTAGAGGGCAGTTACAAAGTCTTTTCAAAGAGAATACACTCTTTACAATCCTACCAAAAATATGTGAGTGTGTCAATTTCTTCATATCCTTGTATTAATAACATTTTTTCATTTCTAATCCTAGTAATTTAAATTTCTCTATTTTTCTCTTGGTCAATCTAGTTCAGTGTTTATCTTTTCAGAGAACAAAATTGGAGTTTCATTGTTTTTACCAGTTTCTTCATATTCTCTATTCCATTAATCTCATTATTTCCTTCTTCTGGTTCTGGGCTTCATTTTATTTTTCTAGTTTCTTAAGTTGGATGGTAACATTACTGATTTAAAAATCTCTCTGCCAGTATATACAGATATATAAATTTTACTCTAAGCACCGCTTTAGCTGTAATTTATGTTTTTTGTTATTTTGTGTGTTTATTTTTATTCATCTCAGAATATTCTCTAATTTCCAACGTGATTTCTTCTTTGGCTCACTGATTATTTACAAGTATGAAAATTAATTTCCACATATTTGTGAACTCCTCAGATTTCCTTTTGATATTAATTTCCAATTTTATTTATTGTGGTAAGAAAACTCAATTTGTATGAATTTAATCCTTTTGCATTTGCTGAAGCTTATTTTATGACCTAACATATGGTCTATAATGGATAATGTTTTATACATATTTGCAAAGAATGTATATTGTACTGTTGTTGAATAAAATGTCACATAGTTTCTCTTTTAGTCCTGGTGGGTATAAGCTGGTCCAGCGTTCTATATCCTTTTAGTCTCCTATCAAATCGTCCTATCCATTACTGAAATAGGATATTGAACTTTGCAATTATTATTGTTGAATTGTTTATTTATCCTTTCAACCTCTTATTTTGCTTCGTAAGATTCAGGCTCCACTTTCAGGTGTCTGTATGATAGTAATTGCTAGATCTTACAGATAGATATGGAGGAGGCAATGGTGAGCCATGCCTGTACTCTTTCCTGGAAATCCCATGGATGGGGGGCTGCAGTCCATGGGGTCAGTAAGAGTCGGGAACGACTGAGCGACTTCACTCTCACTTTTCACTTTCATGCACTGGAGAAGGCAATAGCAACCCAGTCTAGTGTTCTTGCTTGGAGAATCCCAGGGACAGGGTAGCCTGGTGGGCTGCCGTCTATGGGGTCGCACAGGGTGGGACACGACTGAAGTGACTTAGCAGCAGCAGCAGCACAGATAAATATACATATTTTTAATTACAAATATTCTCCTTTGTCTTGAATATATATATGTATGTATATGTATATGTATGTATGTATATATACATATACATATATATACACATATATATACTACATATACACATATGTAGTCTTAAAGTCTTTTTTGCCTGATACTGTTATAGCTGACTCAGCTCTGATGATTATTGATTGCATAGTATATATTTTTCTACCCTTTTATTTTCAATTTATTTGTGTTTGGATGTTAAATTAAGCTCTTCTAGTTAGCATACAATCAGACTATTTTTTTAAAGATATTCTGCCAGCCTCTACCCTTTTATTAGATTACTTATCAATTTACATTTATGGTGATTACTGATATAATCAGTAAAATGCCCAGTTGTTGATGTGACTGGTGATGGAAATAAAGTCTGATGCTTTAAAGAAAAATATTCCATAGGAATCAGGAATGCTAGATCCATGAATCAAGGTAAATTGGAAGTGGCCAAACAGATGACAAAACTGAATATTGACATTTTATGAGTCAGTGAACTAAATTAGAGAAGAATGGGAGAATTTAATTCAGTTAACCTTTAAATCTACTTCTGTGGGTACGAACTCTTTAGAAGAAATGGAGTGGCCCTCATAGTCCACAAAGAGTCTGAAATTCAGTACTTGGGTGCAATCTCAAAAATGACAGAATGATCTCTGTTTGATGCCAAGGCAAATCATTCAACATCACAGTAATCCAACTCTATGCCCCATCAACTAATGCCAAAGAAGCTGAAGTTGAATGGTTCTATGAAGACCTACAAGAATTTCTAGAACTAACATAAAAAATAGTTGTCCTTTTCATCATGTGGGACTGGAATGCAAAAGTAGGAAGTCAAGAGAGACCTGGAGTAACAGGCAAGCTTGGCTTTGGAGTACAAAATGAAGCAGGACAAAGGCTAAGAGAGTTTTGTTATGAGAACACACTGGTCATAGCAAACACCCTCTTCCAACAACACAAGATACAATTATAACCATGGACAGCACCAGATGGTCAATAACAATCAGATTGATTATATTCTTTGCAGCTGAAGACAGAGAAGCTCTATACAGTCAGCAAAAACAAGACCGGGAGTTGACTGTGGCTCAGATCGTGAACCAATGACTGCAAAATTCAGACTTAAATAGAAAAAATATGGGAAATCACTAGACCATTCAGGTATGACCTTAATCAAATCCCTATGATTATATAGTAGAAAGAAAATAGATTCAAAGGATTAGATTTGATAGACAGAGTGTCTAAAGAACTATTGATGGAGGTTCCCAACATTGTACAGGAGGCCATGATCAAAACCATATCCAAGAAAAGGAAATGCAAAAAGGCAAAATGGTTGTTGTGGGAAGCCTTGCAATAGCTGAGAAAAGAAGAGAAGAGAAAGGTAATGGAGAAAAGGAAAGACATATCCATCTGAATTCAGAGTTCCAAAGAACAGCAAGGAAAAATTTTAAACAAACAAACAAAAACCTTGCTAAGTGATCAATGCAAAGAAATAGAGGAAAACAACATAATAGCAAAGACTAGAGATCTCTTAAAGAACATTTGAGATAACAAGGGAACATTTTGTGCAAAGATGGGTACAATAAAGGATAGAATGGTATGCACCTAGTAGAGGCAGATGATATTAAGAAGAGGTGGCAAGAATACACAGAAGAACTATACAAAAATATCTTCATGACCCAGATAACCATGATGGTGTGATTACTAACCTAGAGCTAGACGTCCTGGAGTGTGAAGTCAAATGAACTTTAGGAAGCAACACTACAAACAAAGATAGTGGAGGTGATGGAATTCCAGTTGAGTTATTTTAATTCTAAAGATAATGCTGTGAAAGTGCTGCACTCAACATGCCAGCAAATTCGGAAAACTCAGCAGTGGCCACAGGACTGGAAAAGGCCAGTTTTCACTCCAATCCCAAAGAAAGGCAATGCCAGAGACTGCTCAAATTACCGCACAATTGCACTCATCTCACAAGCTAGCAAAGTAATGCTGAAGGTTTTCCAAGCTAAGCTTCAACAGTACAGAAACCGAGACATTCCAGATGCTCAAGCTGGATTTAGAAAAGGCTCAGGAACCAGAAGTCAAATTGCCAGCCTCCATTGGATCATTGAAAAAGCTAGAGAGTTCCAGAAAAATATCTACTTCTGCTTTATTAACTATGCCAAAGCCATTGACTGTGTGGATCACAATAAACAGTGAAAAGCTCTTAAAGAGATGGGAATACCAGACCGCCTTACCTGCCTCCTGAGAAATCCATATTCAGATCAAGAAGAAGAGTTAGGATTAGACATGAAACAATGGATTGTTTCCAAATTGGAAAAGGAGTATGTCAATGCTCTATATTGACGCCCTGATTATTTAACTTATATGCAGAGTACATCATGCAAATGCTATGCTGGATGAAGCACAAGCTGGAATCAAAGTTGCTGGGAGATATATCAATAACCTTATTATTATTTTTTTAATTTACTTATTTTAATTGGAGGCTAATTACTTCACAATATTGAAGTGATTTTTGTCATACATTGATAACCTTAGATATGCAGATGACACAACCCTTATTGTAGAAAATGAAAAGGACCTGCACAGTTTCTTGATGAAAGTGAAAGAAAGTGGAAAAGCTGGCTTAAAACTCAACATTCAAAAAGCAAAGGTCATGGCATCCAGTCCCATCATTTTGTGGCAAATAGATGGGAAAACAATGGAAACAGTGACAGACTTTATTTCCTTGTGCTACAAAATCACTACAGACGGTGACTGAAGCCATGAAATTAAAATATGCTCTCCTTGGAAGAAAAGCTGTGACCAACCTAGACAGCATATTAAAAAGCAGAGACATTACTTTGCCAACAAAGGTCCATCTAGTCAAAGCTATGGTTTTTCCAGTAGCAGTATATGGATGTGAGAGTTGGACCATTAATAAGAATGAGCAACAAAGAACTGATGTTTTTGAACTGTGGTGTTGTAGAAGACTCTTGAGAGTCCCTTGGCATGCAAGGGAATCAAACCAGTCAATCATAAAGGAAATCAACTCTGAATATTCTTTGGAAGGACTGATGCTGAAGCTGAAGCTCCAATACTTGGGCCACCTGATGCAAAGAACTGACTTTTTGGAAAAGACTCTGATGCTATGAAAGTTTGAAGGAAGATGGAGAAGGTGGGACAGAGGATGAGATGGTTGGGTGGCTTCACTGTCTCGATGGACATATGTTTGAGCAAACTTCTGTAGTTGGTGATGGACAGGGAAGCCTTGTGTGCTGCAGTCCATGGATCACAGAGTTGAACACGACTGAGTGACTGAACTGAGCTGAACTGATATAATAAAATAGGATGTATATATATATGCACATATGTATGTTTTATATTTCTTTTTTTTTTTTTATATATGTGACAGGTCATTTTTTCCCCTCCATTTCCCCCTTGTTGTCTTCTTTTGTGCTAGGTATTTTCTGGTATCTTTAATTTAATTTCTTTTTTTACTTTTCCTATGTATCTTTTTAATGTATTTTCTTAGTGATTGTCCTATAGATTACAATTAACCTCTTAAAACATCATAATATTAATACCAACTTAATTTCAACAGTGTGTTAAAACTTTTGTCTGCTGTTTTTCCATTCTCTCCCTCCTTCTGTAGGCTGTTGTAAATTATAAATCCCTCAATGCAATCTTATAATTATTTTTCATTTACTGTCTTTTAAATCAGATTTAAAAAAGTAATAAGCAAAGTTACTTTTATACTTTCTTTAATTTTTGCCTTATTATCACTATTACCAGTGCTGCTTATTTCTGTACATAAATTCTTGTTACTGTCTACTTACTTTTCCTTTTATCTTAAATAACTCCCTTTACCATTTCACATAGAGCAGGTCTACAACTGATGAACTCTCTCAGTTCTTTTTTAAATCAAGGACTGTCTTAAATTTCCTTTAATTTAAAGTATAACTTTCAAGGACATGAAATCTTTGTTTTACAGTCTCTTTCTTTCAGCACTTGAAATATTTCTGATCTACATGATTTTGACAAATTGGTTATTAATCTGACTGAAGATACCCTGTACATATATCTCTTTTCTCTTGATGCTACCAAAATGCTGTTTGTCTTTCAACAGGTTCAGTATCATGTGATTAGATTTTATCCCTTTGAGTCTAGGTTACCTGCAGATGATTGAACTTCAGGGACATATAGATTAATATTTTCCATCAAATTTGGAAAGCTTTGACTTTTATTTCTTTACATATTTTACCTGTCTTTTTCTCTCTTTCTTCTAATTTTGGAACTTTCATATGTGTAGGCTAATGTATTTAATGATGTCCTGAGAGGGTAACAGGTAGGAAGGCCAGGGGGTCTCCAAACGGAGGAAAGAGGCTGCAAGTGCTAGACATTTTTATCTCTCTTAAGCGGCAGGAAGAAACAAACCAGAGATATGTTTTTCCTTCTCTATACAAATTTAAAAGGAGGTTTCTCTTAAAATTCTGTGTTGCCATGACACCTGGTCCCACCTAAAGCTAACTACTCTCAAACCTTGAGTTAACCAATACATTTCTTTTTCTTATGGAAATGTTGTCTTAAGCTATGTTAATGTACCCCAGACTCTATCTTCAAGTTGGTTTCGCCAAAGGGCCTAACTTACTTACTCAGGTATTGTTCCCCTAATCTATGTAAATGAAACTATTTGTTGGTATTCTGCCCTTCTACAAGATGCAAGTCAATCGTTTTATGGCCAGGGATGAATTATCTGGTGCCATTCTAAATTTTATGACACTCCTTTCTTTTCATTAACAGACTATGAGTGACTATATAACATACAGCTAAAGACTAGGAGGGGGGGTACTCTTTTGCCCCCTTCTGATGCCTATGTCAGAAGCTTTCTCTATCTCCTTTATACTTTAATAAAACTTTATTACATGAAAGCTCTGAGCAATCCAGCCTCGTCTCTGGCCCCGGATTGAATTCGTCTCCAACGGAGGCCAAGAATCCTGTGTCTTATCGTTCAGCAACAACCTTTCAGTCCTACAGGTATCTGACTCTTCATTTTTTTTCTTTGTTTTCTGTAATATCTTCAGCAATAATAATAATGCTTCGTTTTCAAATTCACTGCTTTCTTCTTCTGCCACCTTAAATCTGATATTATGCTACTCTAGTGATTTCTTAATTTTATGTTTGTACTGTTCAATTATAAAGTCTCTATTTCTTTCTCATAATTTTTATCTCTTTACTGATATTCTCAACTTGGAAAGACATCAGTTATATTTCCCCTAATTATTTAGATCTGGTTTCTATTTTTCTTTGAATATATTTATTATGGCTGATTTAATAGCTTTGTCAAGTCTAATATCCTGGTTTCCCTCTGGAATAGTTTCATGGGCTATTCTTCTTCCTGTGTTTGGGAGCTTACTTTTCTGTGTTTGTACAACAACTCATAACTTTTTTTAATGAACACAACCTTTTAAACAATACAGTGCGACAATTCTGGAAATCTAATCCTGCTTCTTCCCAGTTGTTACTGTTTGTTGTTACTGTTATTTGCTTTGTAGTGTTTTTTTGCTATTGTTTATTTAGTGATTTTTTTTTTTTCTGGAATAGTATAAATCATTTATTTTTTGTCATATGTAACTATTGAGATTTCTGCTTAGCTAACATAGTGGTTATCTACTGATTTAAAATATTTTAAAATTTCTTTGAATCAGTAACTCTCCCAGCCTTTACTGAGAGACTGTGTGTGTGTGTGGTGAGGCATGTGTTCAACACTTAGCCAGACAATTTACAGTTCTGTTATAGTACTGACTTCTTGCTTGCAATGAATCTAGGAGATTGAGGTTTTCTCATGTCTTTCTTAGGCCAGTGCACAAACTTTCTTGTTTTATCATTTTCCACTTTCCCAGGAATGTATCTACTACCTCTATGAGTATCTCATTCCCTACCTTTTAAGTATAGTGGTCAGAATTTAATCAGCCTCAACTGAAATTAGCACCCGAAGCAATCGCAGTGGTAAGCAATCATCTCTGATTGTTTTTAACAAATGCACTTTATGTAGGGTTTTTAAAAAGCGTGAGCTCTGATTCAGGTGAAATAAAGTATATCCATAAGCCTGAAACATTCAGACAGTTGCCAGATCAATTTTATTGGTAACATTCCTTGGGGAGAACCTTTTATTTGAGCTCCAAACCTCTTCTGCTCCTGCCTCCCCTAATAGCTATTAGGCAGTTGATTTCATAGATGTCTTAATTGTAATGCTGTTGGTTTTCTGATACTTAACAGAGCTTGGAAGAAGGAGGGAGAAAAGTACAAGATAAACAATCACAAAGTTGACTGGCTTATGAAACTTAGCCATTTTCCTTGAATGAATACTCTTCCAATTGTTACAATCTTTCCAGAATTCTAAAAAAGTTGAGTTTGACTTTGTTTTCCAGTGTTCTTTTTTTTTTTTTTTTTTAATGTAAGAATAGATTTTCAGAAGTCTTTCTCAGACATTAATGAAGTGACTCTACTAAATCATAGTGTGTATTACTGAGAGAGAGAGAGAGAGAGAAAGAGAAAGTTCTAGAGTCAGGGTGTCAGGATATAGAATAGAAAGTTTGGTTCTGTTGGTAACTATGAGTATGATCAGGTTAAGTAAGTTTACTCATGATACAAAACTGCCAGTTTCCTTATCCAGAAAGTGGAAATAATAATAATGTCTCATATAATTATGGTGACAATTAAATAAAATCTGAATGTAAACTACTTAGTTCATTTATTGAATGTAGTAAGCTCTAAATAACACTGGTTTTTACTATTCTCAACATTTGTCTTACTTTCAAAATATATGTATGAATAAGATTAGAGTGGGGTCTCTCAAGTGGAGCTAGTGGTAAAGAACCTGTCTACAGTGCAGAAGATATAAGAGACACTGGTCTGATACCCGGGCTGGGAGGATCCCTGCAGGCAGTAATGACAACTCATTCTAGTATTCTTGCCTGGAGAATACCCATGGACAGAGGAGCCTGGAGGGCTATAATCTATAGGCAAAGTCCTACACAACTGAAGTGACCTAGCATGCATGCATGCATGCAAGGTTAAAGAAGTATCTTATAAATGATAAATCCTAGGAATAATACAGATGTAAATTAATCATCAGTACAATTCAGTCACTCAGTCGTGTCTGATTCTCTGTGACTCCATAAACTGCAGCTCAACTGCAGTGCACCAGGCTTCCCTGTCCATCACCAACTTCCAGAACCTACCCAACTTCATGGCCTTTGAGTCGGTGATGCCATCTGATGGCATCTGAAGAGGATGCCATACGAAGAGGATGATGCCATCCTCTTCTCCTGCCCCCAACTGCTCCCAGCATCAGGGAGTTTTCCAATGAGTCAACTCTTCTCATGAGGTGGCCAAAGTATTGGAGTTTTAGCTTCAGCATCGGTCCTTCCAGTGAACATCCAGGACTGATCTCCTTTAGGATGGACTGGTTGGATCTCCTTGCAGTCCAAGGGACTCTCAAGATTCTTCTCCAACACCACAGTTCAAAAGCATCAATTTTTTGGTGCTCAGCTTTCTTTATAGACCAATTGTTACATCCATACATGACTACTGGGAAACCATAGCCTTGACTACTCGGACCTTTGTTGGCAAAGTAATGTCTCTGTCTTTTAATATGCTGTCTAGGTTGGTCATAACTTTCCTTCCAAGGAGTAAACATCTTTTAATTCCATGGCTTCTGTCACGATCTGCAGTAATTTTGGAGCCCCTAAAAACAAAGTCTGTCACTGTTTCAACTGTTTCCCCCTTTATTTGCCATGAAGTGATGGGACGACACAGATAATCAGGATGGTGTGATCACTCACCTAGAGCCAGATATCCTGGAATGTGAAGACAAGTGGGTCTTAGAAAGCTTCACTATGAAAAAAGCTAGTGGAGATGATGGAATTCCAGTTGAGCTATTTCAAGTCCTGAAAGATGATGCTGTGAAAGTGATGCATTCAACATGCCAGCAAATTTGGAAAACTCAGCAGTGGCCACAGCACTGGAAAAAGGTCAATTTTCATTCCAATCCTAAAGAAAGGCAATGCCAAAAAATTGCTCAAACTACTGTACAATTGCATTCATCTCACATGCTAGTAAAGTAATGCTCAAAATTCTCCAAGCCAGGTTTCAGCAATACATCAATCGTGAACTTACAGATGTTCAAGCTGGGTTTAGAAAAGGCAGAGGAACCAGAGGTCAAATTGCCAACATCCACTGGATCATCGAAAAAGCAAGAGAGTTCCAGAAAAACATCTATTTCTGCTTTATTGACTATGCCAAAGCCTTTGACTGTGTGGATCACAATAAATTGTGGAAAATGGGAATACCAGACCATCTGACCTGCCTCTTGATAAACCTGTATGCAGGTCAGGAAGCAACAGTTAGAACTGGACATGGAGCAACAGAGTGGTTACAAATAGGAAAAGGAGTACATCAAGGCTGTATATTGTCACCCTGCTTATTTAACTAATATGCAGAGTACAATCTGAGAAACGCTGGGCTGGAGGAAGTACAAGCAGGAATCAAGATTGCCGGGTGAAATATCAATAACCTCAGATATGCAGATGACACCACCCTTATGGCAGAAAGTGAAGAAGAACTAAAAAGCCTCTTGATGAAGGTGAAAGAGGAGAGTGAAAAAGTTGGCTTAAAGCTCAACACTTAGAAAACTAAGATCATGGCATCTGGCCCCATCACTTCATGGGAAATAGATGGGGAGACAGCAGAAACAGTGTCAGATTTTATTTTTCTGGTCTCCAAAATCACTGCAGATGGTGGTTACAGCCATGAAATTAAAAGATGCTTACTCCTTTGAAGGAAAGTTATGACCACGTGGATAGCATATTTAAAAGCAGAGACATTACTTTGCCAACAAAGTTCAGTCTAGTGAAGGCTATGGATTTTCCAGCAGTCATGTATTGATGGGAGAGTTGGACGGTGAAGAAAGCTGAGCGCTGAAGAATTGATGATTTAGCACTGTGGTGTTGCAGAAGACTCTTGAGTCTCTTGAACTGCAAGAAGATCCAACCAGTCCATCCTAAAGGAGATCAGTTCTGGGTGTTTATTGGAAGTACTGATGTTGAAGCTGAAACTCCAATATTTTGGCCACCTCATGTGAAGAGCTGACTCATTGGAAAAGACCCTAATGCATAGAAGGATAGGGGGTGGGAGGAGAAGGGGATGGCAGAGGATGAGATGGCTGGATGGACATGGGTTTGGGTAGACTCCAGGAGTTGGTGATGGACAGGGAGGCCTCACGTACTGCGATTCATGGGGTCTCAACAAGTCAGACACGACTGAGTGACTGAACTGAACTGAACTGAACTGATGGGACTGGATGCCATGATCTTAGTTTTCTAAGTGTTGAGGTTTAAGCCAATTTTTTTACTCTCTCTTTCACCTTCAAGAGTCTCTTTAGTGCCTCTTCACTTTCTGCCATATGGGTGGTGTCATCTGCATATCTGAGGTTATTGATATTTCACCCGGCAATCTTGATTCCTGCTTGTACTTCCTCCAGCCCAGCGTTTCTCAGATTGTACTCTGCATATTAGTTAAATAAGCAGGGTGACAATATACAGACTTGACGTACTCCTTTTCCTATTTGTAACCACTCTGTTGCTCCATGTCCAGTTCTAACTGTTGCTTCCTGACCTGCATACAGGTTTATCAAGAGGCAGGTCAGATGGTCTGGTATTCCCATCTCTATAAGAATTTTCCACAATTTATTGTGATCCACACAGTCAAAGGCTTTGGCATAGTCAATAAAGCAGAAATAGATGTTTTTCTGGAACTCTCTTGCTTTTTCGATGATCCAGTGGATGTTGGCAATTTGACCTCTGGTTCCTCTGCCTTTTCTGAAACCAGCTTGAACATCTGGAAGTTCACGATTGATGTATTGCTGAAACCTGGCTTGGAGAATTTTGAGCATTACTTTAGTAGCATGTGAGATGAATGCAATTGTGCAGTAGTTTGAGCATTCTTTGGCATTGCCTTACTTTGGGATTGGAATGAAAACTGACCCTTTCCAGTCCTTTGCCCACTTCTGAGTTTTCCAAATGTGATGGCATATTGAGTGCATCACTTTCACAGCATCATCTTTCAGGACTTGAAATAGCTCAACTGGGATCCATCACTTCCCTAACTTTGTTTGTAGTGATGCTTTCTAAGGTCCACTTGTCTTCACATTCCAGGATATCTGGCTCTAGGTGAGTGATCATACCATCATGATTAAATGGGTCGTGAAGATCTTTTTGTACAGTTCTTCTGTGTATTCTTGCCACCTCTTCTTAACATCTTCTGCTTCTGTCAGGTCCATACCATTTCTGTCCTTTTCTGAGCCCATCATTGCATGAAATATTCCCTTGGTATCTCTAATTTTCTTGAAGAGAACTTTAGTCTTTCTCATTCTATTCTTTTCCTCTATCTCTTTGCACTAATGGCTGAGGGAATTTTTCTTACGTCTCCTTGTTATTCTTTGGAACTCTGCATTCAAATGGGTATGTCTTTCCTTTTCTCCGTTTCTTTTTGCTTTTCTTCTTTTTACAGCTATTTGTAAGGACTCCTCAGACAGCCATTTTGCTTTCTTGTATTTCTTTCTTGGGGAGATGGTCTTGATTCATGTCTCCTGTACAATGTCACAAACCTCTGTCCATAGTTCATCAGGCACTCTGTCTATCATATCTAGTCCCTTAAATCTATTTCTCACTTCCTCTGTATAATCATAAAGAATTTTATTTAGGTCATATCTGAATGGTCTAGCGATTTCCCCCACTTTCTTCAATAACTCTGAATTTGGCAATAAGGAGTTCATGATCTGAGCCGCAATCCACTCCTGGTCTTGTTTTTGCTGACTTTATAGAGCTTCTCTATCTTTGGCTGTAAAGAATACAATCAGTCTGATTTCAGTGTTGACCATCTGGTGAAGTCCATGTGTAGAATCTTCTCTTGTGCTGTTGGAAGAGGGTGTTTGCTATGACCAGTGTGTTCTCTTGTCAAAACTCTATTAGCCTTTGCCCTGCTTCATTCCGTACTCCAAGGCCAAATTTGCCTGTTACTCCTGGTGTTTCTTGACTTCATACTTTTGCATTCCAGTCCCCTATAATGAAAAGGATATCCTTTTTGGGTGTTACTTCTAAAAGGTCTTGTAGGTCTTCACAGAACAGTTCAACTTCATCTTCTTCAGTGTTGCTGGTCTGGGCATAGACTTGGTTTACCGTGATGTTGAATGGTTTGCCACAGAAATGAACTGAGATCCTTCTGTCATTTTTGAAATCTCATCCAACCTCTGCATTTCAGATTCTTTTGCTGACTATGATGGCTACTCCACTTCTAAGGGATTCCTGCCCACAGTAGTAGATATAATGGTCATCTGAGTTAAATTCACCCATTCCAGTCCATTTTAGTTTGTTGATTCCTAGAAAGTCGATGTTCACTCTTGCCATCTCCTGTTTGACCACTTCCAGTTTGCCTTGATACATGGACCTATCATTCCAGGTTCCTATGCAGTATTGCTCTTTAGAGCATCGAATCTTGCTTCTATCACCAGTCCCATCCACAACTGGTGTTGTTTTTGCTTTGGCTCCATTCCTTCATTCCGTGCATAGAGCAAGTAAGACTAAAAATATATTACCTTTTTTTTTTTTTTTTTTGTAATTAAGGAAAAGTTTATTAGCTAAATTTTGGGACATCTAAAGCATTCCTACAAATTTCCACTGAGCAAAATTTTCAGTAGTATCAAGAAAGTTAGTAATGACTATCTTACTTCATTTACTAAAGAGCCACACTAAGAAACCTCAAAAATTGCAAATATATTAACTTTCAGAGCATTCCAAGTTATTCATATTATATATCATGATAAAAGCTTAAAACAGAACATATTTTAGCAACTCAGAACAAATTGTATTTTCTTGAATATAAGCTTATATCAATTGAGAAGAATATATTAGGAAATAAAAATTTCTAGAACTTCAAATTTTTAAAATAATCTGTGTCTCTTAAATTGAAAAACTACCTATGTGTTATTGTTGTTCAGTCACTAAGTCCAACTATTTGTGACTCCATGGTTTGCAGCATTCCAGGCTGTCCTTCACTGTCTCCCAGAGTTAGTTCAAATTCATGTCCATGGAGTCAGTGATGCCATCCAACTATCTCTTCCTCTGTCATCCACTTCTCTTCCTGCCCTCAATCTTTCTGATCATCAGAGTATTTTCCATAAAATACACAGCTTTATGTATCAGGCAAATAAAGTATTGGGACTTCAGCTTCTTCATGAGAACTGCAAATGAATAATCAGGGTTGATTTCCTTAAGGACTGACTAATTTGATCATGATGTCCAAGGGACTCTGAAGAATCTTTTCCAGCATCACAGTTTCAAAACATCATTTCTTTGGCCCTCAGCCTTCTTTATGGTCCACCTCTCACATCCCTACATGGCTACATGGCTACTGAAAAATGATAGCATTAACTATACAGACTTTTGTCAACAAAATGATGTTTCTGCTTTTTAACATTCTCTTTAGGTTGGTCATAGATTTTTTCCCAAGGAACAAGAGTCTTTTAATTTCATGGCTGAAGTCACCATCCATAGAGATTGTTCAAGAAAATAAAGTCTGTCACTGATTCCACATTTTTCCCTTCTATTTGCCATGAAGTGAGGGGACCATATGCCTTGATCCTAGTTTTTTGAATGTTGAGTTTTAAGCCAGCTCTTTCACTCTCATCTGCATATCTAAGGTTGTTGATATTTCTCCTGGCGACCTTGATTCTAGTTTGTGGTTCATCAAGCCCTGCATTTTGCATGATATTTTCTGCACAGAAATTAAATAAGCAGGTTGACAATATACAGCCTTGGTGTACTACTTTCCCAATTTGGAAACAGTCCATTGTTTCAAGTCTGGTTCTAACTATTGTTTTTGGGCTGCATATAGGTTTCTGAGGAGTCAGATAAGGTGATCTGGTATTCCTATCTCTTTAAGAATTTTCCAGTTTGTTTTTACCCACACAAAGGCTAAAGTGCATGAAGGGGAGTAGATGATTTTCTGGAATTCCCTTGCTTTTTCTATGATCCAACAAATGTTGGTGATTTGATCTTTGGTTCCTCTGTGTCTTCTAAATCCAGATAGTACATCTAAAAGATCTCAGTTTATGTAGTTTTGAAGCCTAGCTTGAAGGATTTTGAGAATTACCCTCATAGCATGTAAAATGAGCACAGTTGTGTGGTAGTTTGAAAATTCTTTGGCAATGTCTTTCTTTGGGATTGGAATGAAAATTGAACTTTTCCTTTCTGTGACCATAAATGAGTTTTCCAAGTTTGCTGGCATTTTAAAGTGCGGCACTTTAAAATCATCATCTCTTAGGATTTTAAATAGTTCAGCTGAGATTCCATCACCTCCAATAGCTTTGTGCATATTAAGTCTTCCTACAGCCCACTTCACATTCCAGGATATATGGCTTTAGCTAAGTGACCACACCATCGTGATTATCTGGGTCATCAAGACCTTTATTTGGCAGTTCTTTTGTGTATTCTTTGCACCTCCTCTTAATTTATTCTTCTTCTGTTAGGTCTTTGCCATTTCTGTCCTTTATTGTACCCATTTTGCATCAAGTATTCCCTTGATACCTCCAATTTTCTTGAAGAGATCTTTAGTCTTTCCCATTCTACTGCTTTATTCTATTTCTTTTTATTGCTCGCTTCAAAAGGTTATCTTTCAGATGAACATTGGGGTGCACGTGTCTCTTTCTGGAAGAGACACATGCACCGTTCATCACAGCACTGTTTATAATAGCCTGGACATGGAAGCAACCTTGATGCCCATCAGCAGACAAATGGATAAAGAAGCTGTGGTACATATACACCATGGAATATTACTCAGCCATTAAAAAGAATTCATTTGAATCAGTTCTAATGAGGTGGATGAAACTGGAGCCCATTATACAGAGTGAATTAAGCCAGAAAGATAAACACCAATACAGTATACTAATGCATATGTATGGAATTTAGAAAGATGGTAACAATAACTCTATATGCAAAACAGAAAAAGAGACACAGATGTACAGAACAGACTTTTGGACTCTGTGGGAGAAGGCGAGGGTGAGATGTTTTGAGAGAACAGCATCAAAACATGTATATTATCAAGGATGAAACAGAACACCAGCCCAGGTTGGATGCATGAGAAAAGTGCTCAGGGCTGGTGCACTGGGAAGACCCAGAAGGATGGGGTGGGGAGGGAGGTGGGAGGGGGGATTGGGATGGGGAATATATGTAAATCCGTGACTGATTCATGTCAATGTGTGGCAAAAACCACTACAATATTGTAAAGTAATCAGCCTCCAACTAATAAAAATAAATGGGGGAAAAAATAAAGATTAAAAAAAAAAAAGGTTATCTTACTCCTCCTTGAGAATAAGAGTTCTTACTCTGGAACTCTGCATTCAGTTGTGTATGTCTTTCCCTGTCTCCTTTGTCTGTTTTTTCCTCTCCTTTTTTCAGCTATTTGTAAGGCCTCCTCAGACAGACATTTTGCCCTCTGGCATTTCTTTTTCTTTGGGATGGTTTTGGTCATTGCTTCCCTTACAATGTTAAAATCCCTGTCCATAATTCTTTGGATACTCTATCAGATCTAATTCTTTGAATCCATGTGTCATTTCCACTGAATAATCATAAGGGATTTTATTTAGATAAAACCTGAATGGCCTAGTGGCTTTCCTTACTTTCTTCAATTTAAGCCTGAATTTTGAAATAAGGAGCTCATCATCTTTGCCACAGTCCATTCACAGTATTATTTTTGCTGATTGTGTTGAGATTCACAATCTTCAACTGCAAAGAATGTAATCAGTCTGATTTCGGCATTGTTCATTTGCTGATGTCCATGTGTAGAGTCCTCTCTTCTGCCATGACCAGTGTGTTCCTTTGGGAAAACTGTCAGCCTTCGCCCTGCTCTGTTTCATTCCCCAAGTCCAAACTTGCCTGTTACTCCAGGTATCTCCTGGCTTCTTACATTTGCATTCCAATTCCCCATGATAAATAAGAGATTGCTTTTTGGTGTTAGTTCTCAAAGTTCTCATAAGTCTTCATAGATTCATTTAAAATCAGGTTCCACAGCATTAGTAGTTGTGGCATAATCTTGAATTATTGTGATATTGAATGGTTTGTCTTGGAAACAAGTCAAGAACATTCTGTCGTTTTTGAGGTTGTAACCAAGTACTGCATTTCTGACTCTTTCTTTGACTATGAGGACTACTCCATTTCATCTAAGTGATTCTTGCCCATAGTAGTAGATATAATGGTCATCTAAATTACATTCACTCACTCCCATCCATTTTAGTTTACTGATTCCTAAAATGTCAATGTTTACTCTTGCCATTTCCTGCTTCATCACATCCAATTTGCTTTGATTCATGGACCTAACATTCCAGGTTCCTATGCAATGTTGTTCTTTATAGCACTGGACTTTAATTCTACCACCAGGCACATCCCTAACTGGGAGATGTTTCTACTTTGGCCCAGCCTCCTCATTCTTTCTGGAGTTATTCCCCTGCTCTTCCCCTGTATCATATTGGACACCTACAGACCTGGGAGACTCACCTTCCATTGTCATATCTATTTGTTTTTTCATATTGTTAATGGGGTTCTCAAGGCAACAATACTGAAATGGTTTGCTATTCCCTTCTACAGTGGGCTGTGTTTTGCCAGAACGCTCTACCATGATCCATCCATATTGGGTGACTTTGCATGGCATGACTCATAGCTTCATTGAATTACTCAAAGCTGTGATCCATATGATCATTTTGGTTAGTTTTCTGTGATTTTGGTTTCTGTTCTGGAGGCCATGGGATTGTAGTTCTTGCTTCTTCTCTCTTCCCTGTGATGGATGAGGATAAGAGACTTATTCTCAGGAAGTGCAAGCTTCCTGATCAGAGGGACTGGATGTGGGTGGGCAGGGATATGCTCAGTATATATCTAATACAATTTTCTGCTGATGAGTGGGACTGTGCTCCCTCCATGTTACTTATTCTGCTTGTGGTGGCCTAGTCCTAAAGTCTGCAATCTCTATGGTAGGGCTACAGGTTCTATGGTTGGGCTAATGGTGACCTCCTTCAAGAGGACATATGCCAACATGCCATGCCTCCCAGGACTGCTTCTGCCAGTGCCCCTGTCCCTGCAGCAGGCCATTGCTGACCCACATGTCCACAAGAGACCTTCAAACACTCACAGAAATGTCTGACACTATCTCCTGAGGTCACTGCTCCTTTCCCCGGGTGCTGGTGCACACAAGCTTATTTGTGTGTCCTCCAAGAGTTTCTGGCACCCTTCCTACTGTCTTATTGGGGCTTCTTCTTTGTCCTTGCACACGGAGTATCTATTTTTGGTGGTTTCCAACATCCTCCAGTAGCTGGTTCTTCAGCAGCTTGTTGCTTGTTACTCCAGGTATCTCTTGGCTTCTTACGTTTGTATTCCAATTCCCCATGATAAATAAGAGATTGCTTTTTGGTATTAGTTCTAAAAGTTCTCATAAGTCTCCTGTTCCCACAGGAGAAGATGACCGCATATCTTTCTACTCTGCCATACTCAACAAGGTAGGCCCACCAGTCCATCTCATGTGCTAATCTCTAAACAACTGTAATGAACATGGTTTAGTGTTTACACAGTTTCAAGATATTAAAAAGCAAGTTGGGCTAGGAATGTAATTTAAATGCTGACAGCATCCTCCTTCTGCTATCTCTGGCACAGTTCAAAATTTAACTGCCTTCTTTATTTCTGATTTTTCTTCCCCCAAAGCAGAGTTAACAGCTTTAGCTACAGATGGAGCTCTGTATGGAAGTTATTGCACCCAGATGTCATACTCTGGAGCATGTTTTGCCAACAGCATCTGGCACTTACACTGCTTGCATAACTAGCATTGGTTTTGATTCTTTGCCCTACTTTTCTTATGGACATAACAGTGTAGACTTGCAGAAAACATGAACCATTGCCCCTAGTTGACCATAATAATTTTTTCTCAGATTGCAATTAATGCAAGTTTGTTCTAGGTGCCTTAAATTATGATGTGCTTTGCATTAAAATATTTTGTGTTTTTATAAGGATATGCTTTTTTAAATATGTTTACTTTTATTGAAAGATAATTGCTTTACTAAAAGCTATAGTTGAGATAACTGAAAAAAGGACTACCAAATTGTGGTGTATTACTAGAGATTTCTTTTTATTTATTCTTTGCTTAGTTTATACATAAAATGCTAAAATACAAATACAATATATGCTAATATAAGTATAAAACAGAAACAGAATTTTAATCTAGGCAACAGCAAACTGGTATTCACCATTAGCAGATGGAAAAGTTTTCCTTTACAAATCCCAGAGCTTGAACAAATGTAGGTTGGTATGTGAATATTTCACCTCCTTTTTGGATAACTACACCAGAGTTCAATTTATGTATATAGCATAATGACCACTTAGGAAATTTTAAAATCTTTGCAATTGTAAACTGTTGTTTAGAGAAATTATTTATATGTGCCTTTTAACAGGCATACATCTATAGATTTATATAATAATTTCCTAGAAGTAAAATTGGTGAATCAAAGTATGTCAACATTTAAGATCCCTGGACAATTTTTTATCAAATTATCTTTTGGATAAATTTAATATTACATTCACACAAGCCATTAATGTGACTATCTGTATCAGGCACATCTTGTTCACATTAATTTGTGCTACAACAATATATTTTGTGAGGGTTAGATATGCCCACTTTATAGATGAGAGAAACAAGACTTTGATGTTTTCAGTAATTTTACCAAAATCACAGTGTTAGAAAGTAGTGAATCTAAATGTCAGACCAATATCCATGTGACTCCAACTCTGTAGTTTGAGATTACTGTCAACTGGTCTTGATGTGAATATAAAATGGTAAAAGTATTGCCACTCTCTATCCCACAACTACCAAGGCAGGGCAGCCACCCTGCAGTTCTAAGAAAGTTATGCCAGATTAAATAGTTATCCTTCTCTCAATGGAAGAGCTGAAACCTCACATAATTTCAGTTTCATAATAAAATAAAACAGACCTCAAGGAGCAAGTACACTGTCTTTGACAGATGAATATATAATGTAATCAATTGACTTTATATAATGCTCAGAATTCTCCAAGGTAGGTTTCACCAGTATGTGAACCAAGAACTCCCAGATCTTCAAGCTGAATTTAGAAAAGGCAGAGGAATCAGAAATCAAATCGCCCATATCCACTGGATCATAGAAAAAAGCAAGAGAATTTCAGGAAAAAAAATCAACTTCTGCTTCATTGACTATGTTAAAGACTTTGATTTTTTGGATCACAACAAACTGTAGAAAATTCTTAAAAAGATGGAAGTACCAGATCATCTTGCCTGTCTCCTGAGAAATCTGTATGATGGTTAAGAAGCAACAGTTAGAACCCGACATGGAACAATGAATTGGCTCCAAATTGGGAAAGGAGTATATTGTCATCCTGCTTATTTAACTTCTATGCAGAGTACGTCATGAGAAATGTCAGGCTGGATGAAGCACAAGCTGGAATCAAGACTGCCTGGAGAAATATCAATAACCTCAGATATGCAGATGACACTACCCTTATGGCAGAAAAAAAAAAAAAGTGAAACTAAAGAGCCTCCTGATGAAGGTGAAAGAGAAGAGTGAAAAAGCTGGCTTAAAACTCAACACTCAAAAAAACAAAGATATGTCATCCAGTCCCATCACTTCATGGCAAATAGATGGGCAAACAATGGAAATAGTAAGAGACTTTATTTTCTTGTGCTCTAAAATCACTGCATATAGTGACTGCAGCCATGAATTTAAAAGATTCTTTCTCCTTGGAAGAAAAGTCATGATAAACCTAGACAGGATATTAAAATGCAGAAACATTACTTTGTGGACCAAGGTCCATATAGTCAAAACTATTATTTTTCTAGTGGATGTGATACTTGGACCATAAAGAAGACTGGGCACTGAAGAACTGATGCTTTTAAACTGTGGTGTTTGAGAAAGCTCTGAAGAGCCCCTTTGACTGCAAGGTGATCAAGCCAATCAACCATAAAGAAAATAAACCATGAATATTCTTTGGAAGAACTGATGCTGAAATGGAAGCTTCAATACTTTGGCCACCTGATGTAAAGAACCTACTCATTTGAAAAGATCCTGATACCGGGAAAGATGGAAGACGGGAGGAGAAGGGGGCGCCAGAGGATGAGATGGTTGGATGGCATCACTGACTCAATGGACATGAGTTTGAACTAACTCTGGGAGATGTAAAAGACAGGGAAGATTGGCGTGCTGTAGCCCATCGGGTTGCAAAGAATCAGACACGACTAAGTGACTGAAGAGACAAATATAGGCATTAAGATTTAATGAGTAAAATTATGTTTTGGTAAGAATAGCACAAGGAAGGGAAAGAAAAATTGTCTTACATGTTGCATGGTATTGTATTATTTGAAGAATCCTGATAAACTAAAAATGTATTCAAGCAACTTTTGAATAAATAGATGAACTTCTTCATTGAAGCTGGAATTAAAAGGAGGAGGGAAGAGTGTCTTATCTGGCTCCATGATATTTTTTCAGAATCAATCAATCTTGGTGTTTCCCATCTAAAAATCTCCATGTACCCTCTGTATTAGTTTTCTAGGGCAATACTTGGTGTTCCATAGCTTCTGCTCTGTCACCCTAGTTTCTGCCTGCTTCTCCACATGGTATTCTTCCTGTGTTCATTTATTGGACTTGTCCAGTTCTCTCTCCAAAGTCCTGCTTCTTATAAGAGCATCAGTGACATTGGATTGAAGCCTCACACTATCGATCTCACTTCAGCTTGATGACTTCTGTAGAGACCCCGTTTCCACAGGAGGCTATATTTGAGATGCTGAGAATCCCATGGTCCTTTAGGGAGATGCAATTCAAATTGCATCTGTACTCGGAGGATGCAACACCCTCTGAGTACAAATATTAAAACATTTCTCACAATCATAATACCACAGAATTTTACAATTTAACATAGCCATGAGTAAAATTTCTTGAATTTTATGCATAAAGTTGTGTAGAAACATGTTTAAATATTATTTATACTGTTTTAAAAAGTGGTGGTGGTTTAGTTGCTAAGTCGTGTCCGACTCTTGGGACCCCATGGACTGTAGCCTGTTAGGCTCCTCTGTTTATGGGATTCTACAGGCAAGAATACTGGAATGGGTTGCCATTTCCTTCTGCAGGGGATCTTCCTGACCAAGGAATCGAACCCAGGCCTCCTGCATTGCAGGCAGAATTTTTTATCAACTGAGCTATGAGGGAAGCCACATTTTAAAAAGTAGGAAACATTATTTGAGTGTTACATCATCTCATTTCATATAGAACCCTAGCAAAAGTCTAGATTAAATGTATTATTGTCTTAGAATGTGTTTGATTTGTTTTCTTGTCCTTCAAGATTTGTTGTTGAAAACATTGACTTTTTCTTACAAAGCCCTAGAAATTATAAAATTACAATTTACAAAAAAATGTAAAACAAAACTAAAACAATCCAGATACATTCATAAACGCTCCACTGTAAAACCATCAGCTATCTCTTACCTCAGGTTTGATGTTGCACATGAGAGCAATGCATATGACAGGCACAAAATGTAAATTCAGGATGATGGGTTTTGCAATGAAAATTATGTTTTATTGAACTGTGTATTAAAAAGGCAATACACCATTGCACAAAAAGGGGAAAATATAAAAGTGAATTTTCTTTATTTCAAGATCCTTATTTTCTCTTTTTCTGAAAATACTGTTAATCAGAATTTCATAATTTTATTAAAAATTATATGGTATAATCAAGTAACAGAGTCCTGGCATTTTCCTTATTTTTCTAATTACCCTCTTTTCTCTTATTGTTTTATTTATTATTGCCCCCCCTCCACCGTGGGGATCAGTATTTTTAATGAAACATCCTTCTGATAAGGCACTCATTTATTTTTTAAGAATTTTTATTTTCTTAAGATAGTTTGCATATAGTAAAATATAAAGATCTTATATAGACATTTCAGCAATTATTTATACCTGTGTAAATCTAGATTCTGTGTATTTAGATTCTGAAAATCTAAATACTGTGAAAATCTACATATAAAACATATCCATTGACCCAGATATTTTCCTACATAATTCATTTTCACCTTTTCTCCTGCTATTTATTGGATTTTTAGAAACTGTTTTTGTAATAATATCGGAATAAACTGTTCAAATGCACCAACACATTCTTCTTGCAGAAAGAAAAACAAGTGTAAGTGTATATTGTGTTCATTTTAGCAAAGCCTTTTTGCAGAATGTTTCTAATTTGATTTTTATTGTAACTGTGGCCAGATGATGCACAGATATTATTCCTTTCCCCTATATGAAAAATCAAAATTTATGTAGATCAATTGATTCTCCAATGAGATGTTGTTGACAGAACTGATATAGTATTTAAGACCTCTTCCTTCAGAAACCGTAACACTTTCTGTTGATTCTAATTGTCCCCAGCCATTCTTGACAAACTCAGATTTTAAGATAGCTGTTCAGTGATCTGCTTTTTCTTATATTGGGGTTTCTCAACATAAATTTAATGATGAAAACTTTATATCTATATTTATATACAAATTGTTTAATTTCTTATGAGTTAATCATGTAAATAAATCAATAACTTCAAGTAGCTTAGGAGTCTGTATTCTTAGCTTCAAGTAGCTAGGAGTTTGTATTGTTAGCTTTGCTTCATAGCAGATTATTTCTTCCCAAATAAGCATAGACATTGACATGGCTTTGATTATAGTAGTTCATGTCCTAAAAGAGTGTTGTTCATCATCCAAAATATAGGAAAATAATTTTTTAAAATAATATACCTATTTCCAGAATGCACCTTATAGTATTAAATATACAGACATTTTACTCTGAAGATAAAGATTTTATAAAATTTATCTGAAATGGGTAAGGAAAACACATCTCCACACTCTCACGTGCCTATGGAATGTCAAAATATTTAACAAAATTTAAGTAATTTTTATCAAATTAATTTCTTTTCACATATTTATTTGACTAAATAACCTGGATTTTTCAAATTCACACACTGAAATTTATCAGTTTCTAAATTAATGACAACTGATATGTAGAAAAGGCTTATATTTATGTTAGGAATCCATTTCACAATTTATTTCTAGACATTTTTCTAGAGCACATGATTTGAGCTAGTCAAAAAATACAAATTTTCACATAGTTGCCATGTCACATTATGCTTTCAGATTTCAGACAGAATCTGTTTAAAAGGTGCCCATTCAAACATTTCTATGTCTCTTACACAGCCTTACTCAAAGCCATGGCCCATTATATTTCTCAATATCCAATACAAAAAGTCATAAGCATAAATTTTTTTTTCTTGACTTCAGTATAAAAAAAAAATCCTTCTTAAAAAAAAAAAATCCTTCTTCATGGAAAAATACATGCTTTCTTTTATCAGAGATTGCAAAGTGTATAGCCTTAATATTCTTGATATTTAACCTTAACTTGTAAAGTAAATCATAATCAATGCATGCCCTATGAGATCAATTCTGTAAAAATATCTAACTTTAGAGGCTTATCTCCTTTTTCAAAAGTTTTTAGCATCATGTTTCAATTGTAATTTTTTTTTTCTTGAGCAAGGCTATAGTTTGAAACCACTTGAAATATTTAATAAGTTAAATACAAATCTTATGAAAAGTGGCATTTTGGGTTCACATAAATCATACTAAGATTCCAAACACTTCTCTATGTTTCTTTACAGTATCCAAGAAGTGAGGACGCTTACAATATACTGGCAGGTCATTAACACTTATTTTATACCACGTTTGAGAGTACACCTATTATTTTAGCATGTGCTAGAAGAATTAAAAAATGGCTTTTTATAAGTGGTTATCAAAATAGCTTTCAATTAAACATTAATTTAGCAGAAACACTTGTTTTTTGATGATGTATACATTATAGAAGCATCTTTTCATGTGTATATAATTTGCATATATAATTATGCATGTAGTAATTACATGTTACATATATTGTAATAATTAATATCATAAAATTAATAATTAACATTACACATAATTAAATAGTTATCTATGCTTATATAATGTATATTTATACATAATTAATCATTAACATAATATATATGATTATGTAGTACATATGTCATGTGATATATAATTATTATATGCACATAATTATAAGCAACAATTATGTGTAATATTAATGTATGTTGTCACATATAATGTTATATAACATATATTGTATGCAATGACTATATATAATTTTAATTAAATGTAATGTATATCATATATGATGGAAAAATCCTGGGAAACTGGTAGACACACACCCCATTTAAGGGGCATGTATGCTAAGTCTCTTTAGTCATGTCCCACTCTTTGCGACCCTGTGGACTATAGCCCACCAGCTCCTCTATACACGAGAATTTCCAGGCAGTTATACTGGAGTGGGTTGCCAGGCCCTACTCCAGGGGATCTTCCTGACCCAGGAATCAAACACGAGTCTCTTACATCGCCTGCATTGGCAGGGTTCTTTACCACATGCGCCACCTGAGACGCCTTTATATGACATATATCATCCATAAAATATGCTGTGCTTAGTCACCCAGTCATGTCTGACTCTGCAACCCCATGAACTGAAGCCTGCCAGGTTCCTCTGTCCATGGAGATTCTCCAGGGAAGAATACTGGAGTGGGATGTCATGCCCTCCTCCAGGGATCTTCCCAACCCAGGGATCAAATCCAGGTCTCTCACATTACAGGCAGATTCTATAAGGTCTGAGCCACCAGGAGAGTCCAACATCTAATTGCAATTATGTGAAATTATACACACACACACACACACACACATATGTATGTTATGTATTATATAATGAATGTACAATGTATATATTATGTATCATATAATATATATTATGTATATTGCTCTGTGCTATGCTTAGTCTCTCAGTCATGTCTAGCTCTTTGTGACCCCATGGACTGTAGCCTGACAGGCACCTCTGGCAGGGGATCTTCCCAACGGAGGGATTGAACCCAGATTTCCCACATTGCAGGCAGAATCTATACTGTCTGGGCCACCAGGGAAGCCCAAGAATACTGGAGTGTGTAACCTATCCCTTCTCCAGGGGATCTTTTTAACCCAGGAATCAAACCGGGGTCTCCTGCATTGCAGGATATATATTATATCATATTTTATCATTTTTAGCACGAATCCATGTGTTCAACACATCAAGTAATTTTCCTTGTCTTCAAGACCTCTGAGACTTGGATATAAGTTTAAAATGGTCTTAAAGAAATGCCTCTAACCACCAAATCCAATGTCTTATGTATTCTTTTCTTCCTAGTGTTATTATGATTTGTAATTGCATTTTTGTTTTATCTGTTGTTTTATTTTATGTCCATTTGTATTCTTGGCTTATACAAATGTTTTAACTTTCAATAAAATGCTACTGTACACTAAGCTTCCTGCATGCTGCGAAACACCCAGTGAAGGTTAGTGAGTAAATAAATAAACTAATGACTTTATTATTCAATTAATGTTATAATGAAGAAATGTACATATACCTTGACGTTTAAAAAATTTAGGCTTGGAATATTGTATATTTTGGATAACTACTAAGTATTATTATCCTGATTGTCACACACTTGCTTATATTTAAGAATTCTATTGGACCTTTGGTTTATGTTTTTCAATAAGTGGATCCCTCCTCTAGCACAGACTTATAGTCACTGAAAGTTATTGTTCTTCATTTCATTTAAAGTATGGGATGATCTAAAGTATCTTCTTTTAGAAAATATTTTAAAGTGAGATTTTTTGAAAATAAGATTTTTTCCTTGTCTAACCTTTTTTTAACTAAATGAAGTTGAAATTGTTCTCAGAATCTATATTTTTGCTCATTTGTTATAAGATTTCCACATTCTCTCTATTAATTTTGATCTATCTCCATATGTTTTCTCTTTCTTTTTAAAATGTGTACTTACTAGGTAGATTATTTCTTCTCTGTTAATATTTAGCTTGAACTGTTGTATTCTCAGAAAACATGTATTGATCTGGGTTCAATTCCAGTACAAGGTGTGGTCTTCCCTAGTAACTCAGGTCATAAAGAATGTGCCTGCAAGGCAGGAGGCCTGGCTTCAAAAGGAAATGGCAACCTACTCCAGTATTCTTGTCTGAAGAATTCTATGGACAGAGGAGCTTAGTCCTGACCTTTTTCTCCGAGTACATTTTTATATATAACTTATGCAGAAAATAGTTGTAGGATTACAAAATTTGTGTAAAAGATACAGAGTTTCCATATAAACTCTAAAAGAATGCTTTTACTCCACCTATCCATCCTCTCCTCTCTCATGGCCCTGGAAACACTGACCTTGTTACTGTGGTTATAGTTTTACCTTTTCCAGGATATCATGCATTATATCATATTATGTAGTATTTTTAAAACTGTCTTCTTTCACTTAGCAATATGCACCTATGGTTCCTCTATATCTTTATGGACTTCCCAGGTGGCTCAGCGGTAAAGAATCTGCTTGCCAGTGCAGCAGATGCAGGACATGTGGGTTCCATCCCTGGGTCATGAAGATCCCCATGAGAATGAAATGGGGAACCCACTCCTGTATTCTTGCCTGGAAAATCTCATTGACAGAGTAAGCTCATGGCTACAGTCCATGTGGTTGCAAAGAATAGGACAGGGCTTAGTGACAACAGTATCTAAAGCTCATTGTAAAGATACAACAGTATCTTTATAGCTCATTTATTTTTATTGCTGGGTAATACTCTTCTTTTTCTTTTTATCCATCAACTTATTGAAGGACAACTTGGTTGACTCCAATTATGGCAATTATGACCAGGCTACTGTGAAGATCTATGTGCACATTTTTATGTGTGTGCATAGATTTCTCAACTTTAAATAAATATCTAGGAATATGATTACCAGATCTTATGATAAGCTATGTACATTTAGCTTTGTGAAACCTACCAGATTGTCTTTCAAAGCAAGTGTTAGATTTTGCATTTGAACCATCAATGAATGTGAGCTCCTGTTGCTGCCATTTCCTGCCAGCATTAGGATTTATCATTGATCTGAATTTGACATTCTAATAGGTGCAGGGGTATTTCATTATCACTTCATTTGGAATTCCAATGACATATTGTGCTGAGCATTTTTTCATCTGTGTATCTGCCCTTTGTATAGTTTCTTTGTTAATTATTTGTTCAATATTTTTATAAAGTATCAAAACTCATTTTTAAATTGAGTTGTTCAATGAGTTTTTTGCTCATTTTAGAAGTAAATCCTTTATCAGATAAATATTTTACATTGTATCTCAATCAGTGTTTTGTCTTTCATATTCCTAATGAATTCTTTTTCAAAACAGACTTTTTTAGTTTTAATGGAGACCAACTTTATTATTTTTAATATATTGTACTTGTGTGGTGTCTAAACTTAATCATCAAGCTCAAGATTGCTTCATTTTGTTTTTTTTTTGTTTTGTTTTTTTTCCCCCATATTATCTCTAGCTGTTGTGTAGTTTTGCCTTTTACATAAAATGGAGCCAGTCTTTTTAGCCATCTGTCCTTGAGCAACTTAGGGTCATCACTGAAGATCAATTTCATAGCTTTAATTTAAGAAGCATGGTACTTAATTTCCAGTCTTGTCAAAACATCACATATATGGTCTCAAATATGGTGTTTTGCATAGAAGAAAATCCACAAATTTTAATTTTCTCTATTCTATGTTTCTATCTCTAATTTTATTATCCTTCTTTACCTTTAGAACTTTTCAGCCTAATTTTGTGAGATGTAGAACTATAATGAACTTTATACTACCCTTTGTTAGCAGACTATAGTTAATCTTTAGACATTCCTTCCCTAGATTATTGTCACATATGCTGCAATAAAAGTTCAGTCTCACTTGCTAATGCCAGTATATAAACACATCATAATGTCAAAATTTATCAAGATTCATTCTGACAGACATTGAAAAGGCAGTAGCTTTCTCTAAAGATACGGCATGTCAATAGTTTTATATATCTTGAGATGTTTACCAAAAAGCAAAGGCAAAAAAAAAAGCAAAAGCAAAAATTTAAGCTGATAAAGAACATATATGACTTTTAAAATTAAGAAAAAAAAAAAAAACACAAAAGCATAATGAAATATTTATTATAAATAGACACTATATAGATTTAATTGTGAGGGAATATTTGGGAATGATATACTAAATTTCAAGAGAATTATTCTTTTAGAACAAATAATGAAAAAATATCATTAGGCAGGGATTCTAAAAGAGCTTCAAATAACTTGGGAATACCTTGTTTCTAAATAACATTGGGCTGTAACTGGGTAATAAAATTATTAATAGTCAAAAAAGCAATTAGAATTAATTAACATTGTACTTTGCAGCGTCTAAAATATAGAACAAAATAACCAAGTAAAATTTTGAGTTTTAGATTTGAGCCCATATTTAAGTCACTGCGCTATCAGTAGAAGACACCAAATGTGAATACTCAATTATGAATCTGTGGATTTTTATAGCTTTATAGGTATAATGAAAATGGAAAAACAGTAAACTGAGATTGCCATAAATGTTAGGGTAACTGTTTATTTCAAATAAAATGGACATAATACCTGGTGTTAAAACAGCTCCCAAATGATGGGAATGGGTGAATTAATTCAGGTGACTGCTATATCTATTACTGTGGTCAAAAATCCTTTAGAAGAAATGGAGTAGGCCTTATAGTGAACAAAAGAGATGAAAATGGAACACTTGGGTGCAATTTCAAAAGCAACAGAAAACTTTTGTTTCATTTTCAAGGCAAACTGTCCAACATCACAGTTTGGTTCAGTTGCTCAATGGTGTCCAACTATTTGAGACCCCATGGACTGCAGCACCCCAGGCTTCCCTGTCAAACACCAACTCCTGGAGACTGCTCAAACTCATGACTATTGAGTAGGTGATGCCATACAACTATCTCATTCTCTGTTGTCCCCTTCTCCTTCTGCATCCCATCTTTCCAGCATCAGAGTCTTTTCCAATGAGTCAGTTCTCCTTGTGAGGTGGCCAAAGTATTGGAGCTTCAGCTTCAGTATCAGTCCTTCCAATGAATATTCAGGACTGATTTTTTTTTTTTTTTTTTTTTTTTTTGATGGACTGGTTGGATCTCCTTGCAGTCAAAGGAACTCTCAAAATTCATCACCAATACCACAGTTCAAAAGCATCGATTCTTTGGTACTCAGCTTTCTTTATAGTCCAACCCTCACATCCATACGTGACTAGTGGAAAAACCATGGCTTTGACTAGACAGATCTTTGTTGGCAAAGTAATGTCTCTGGTTTTTCATATGCTGTCTATGCTAGTCATAGCTTTTCTTCCAAGGAGCAAGAGTCTTTTAATTCCATGGCTGTAATCACCACCTGCAGTGATTTTGGAGCCCAAGAAAATAAACTCTCTCACTGTTTCCATTGTTTCCCCATCTACTTGTCATGAACTGATCAAACTGGGTGCCATGATCTTCACTTTTTGAAAGTTTAGTTTTCAATTCAGTTCATTCTCTCAGTTGTTTCTGACTCTTTGTGACCCCATGAACCTCAGCACTCCAGGCCTCCCTCTCCATCACCAACTCCTGGAGTTTACCCAAATGCATGTCCATTGAGTCTGTGATGACATCCAGCCACCTCATCCTCTGTGATCCCCTTCTCCTCCTGCCCTCAATCTTTCCCAGCATCAGGATCTTTTCCAATGAGTCAGCTGTTCGCATCAGATGGTCAAAGAATTGGAGTTTCAGCTTCAACATCAGTCCTTCCAATGAACACCCAGGACTAATCTCCTTTTGGATGGACTGGTTGGTCTCTTTTCAGTCCAAGGGACTCTCAAGAGTCTTCTCCAACACAACAGCTCAAAAGCTTCAATTTTTTGGTCCTTAGCTTTCTTTATAGTCCAACTCTCACATCCATACACGACTACTGAAAAAACCATAGCTTTGATGTACTCCTTTCCCAATTTGGAACCAGTTCATTTTTCCATGTCCGGTTCTATCTGTTGCTTCTTGACCTGCATACAGATTTCTCAGGAGGCAGAGAAGGTGGTCTAGTGTTTCCATCTCTTGAAGAATTGTCCACAGAGGTTGTGAACATCACAGTAATCCAATTCTATGCCCTAACCACTAATGCCAAAGAAGATGAAGCTGAACAGCTTTATGAACATCTACAAGGCCTAGAACTAACACAAGAAAGAGGTCTTTTATAATCATAGGGAACTGGAATACAAAATTAGGAAGTCAAGAGAGACATGGAGTTACAGACAAGTTCGGCCTTGGAGTACAAAATGAATCAGGCCAAAGGTTAACAGGGTTTTGCCAAGAGAACACACTGGTCATAGCAAACACCTGCTTCCAACAACACAAGAGATGATTCTACACAGGGACATCATCAGATGATCAACAGTGAAATCAGATTGATTATATTCTTTGCAACTGAAGATGGAGAATTTTTATATACTCAGCAGAAACAAGACCTGGAGCTGACTGTGGCTCAGGTCAGGAGCTCCATATTCTCAATTTCAGACTTAAACTGAAGTAAGTAGAGAAAATGACTAGACCAGTCAGATATGACCTAAATCAAGTGACAAGGAGATTCAAGGGATCAGATCTGATAAAGAACCTGAAGAACTATAGACAGAGGTTCAAAACTGTACAAGCATCAGTGTCCAAAACCATCCCCAGAAGAAGAAATACAAGAAGGCAAAACAGTTGTCTAACAGCCTTATATATAGCTGAAAAAAGAAGAGAAGTGAAAAGCAAAGGAGAAAGGGAAAGAGGTACCCATCTGAATGCAGAGTTTCAAAGAATAGCAAAGAGTGATAAAAAAGCCTTTTTAAATGGACAATGGAAATTAGTCAAGAAAAAAAAAAAAAAAAACAGAAAGGGAAATACTAGAAATCTCTTCAAGAAAATTGGAGATACCAAGGGAATATTTCATGCAAAGTTGGGCAAAATAATGTCAGAAATGTTATGGACCTAACAGAAGCAGAATATATTATCAGGAAGTGGCAAGCATACACAAACAAACTGTACAAAAAAGATCTTAATGGCCTTGTATAGACATGATGCTGTGATCACTCACCTAGAGCCAGAAATCTTGGAGTGGGAAGTCAAGTGGGCCACAGGAAAAATTACTGTGAACAAAACTATCAGAGGTGATGGAATTCCAGTTAAGCAATTTCAAATCCTAAGAACTGATGTCATTAAAGTGAAAGTGCTGCAATCAATACACTAGCAAATATGAAAGACTCAGGAATGGCCACAGAACAGGAAAAGGTGAATTTTAATTCCAATCCTAAAGAAGGGCATGCTAAAGAATGTTGAACTCTGAAAAATTGTGCTCATCTCACATGATAGCAAGGTAATGCTCAAAATCCTTCAAGCTAGGATTCAACAGTATATGAACCAAGAAGTTCCAGATGGACAAGCTGGTTTTAGAAAAAAGCAGAGGAACCAGGGATCAAATTGCCAACATCTGTTTGATCACAGAAAAAGCAAGAGAATTTCAGAAATAACATATATTTCTGCTCCATTAACTGCATTAAAGTCTCTGACTATGTGGATCACAACAAACTGTAGAAAATTCTTAAAGAGAGAATACCAGATCACCTTACTTGCCTTCTAAGAAAAGTGTATGCAGATCAAGAAGCAGCAGTTAGAACTGGACATGGAACAATGGTTCAAAACTGGGAAAGGATCATGTCAAGGCTGTATGATGTCATTCTGCTTATTTAACATACATGCAAAGAACATCATGTGAAATGCCAAGCTGGATGAATTAGAAGCTGGAATCAAGATTACTGGCAGAAAGTAAAAAAAAAAAAAAAAATTGATATGCAAATGATATCACTTTAATGCCAGAAAGCACAGAGGAGATAGAGAGCCTCTTGATGAGGGTGAAAGAGAAGAGTGAAAAAGCTGGCTTAACACTTAAGAATCTAAGATCATGGTATCTCGCCCCATCACTTCATGGCAAAGAGATGGGGAAAAATGGAAACAGTGACGGGAATTATTTTTGTGGGCTCCAAAATCACTGTGAATGGTGACTGAAGCCATGGAATCAAAAGATGCTTGCTCCTTGGAAGAAAAGCTGTGGCAAACTTAGACATCATATTAAAAAACAGAGACATTACTTTGCTGACAAAATCCACATAATCAAAGCTTTGGTTTTTCCAGTAGTCATGTACAGACATGTGAGTTGGACCATAAAGATGGCTGAGTGCTGAATAATTAATGCTTTTGAACTCTGTTGCTAGAAAACTCTCTTGCGAGTCCCTTGGATGGCAAGAAGATGAAACCAGTCAATCATAAAGGAAATCAAATCTGAATATTAATTCAAAGGACTAATGTTGAAGCTGAAGATCCTATAATTTGTCTACCTGATGCAAAGAGCTGACTCATTAGCAAAGACCCTGATTCTGGGCAAGATTGAGGGCAGGAGAAGAGGGCAACAGAAGATGATATGGTTGGATGGCATCACCAACAGTGAAGAGAAAGGAAGCCTGGTGTGCTGCAGTCCATGGGGTTGCAAAGAGTCAGACATGGCTGAGTGACTTAAAAATGAGACAGTCATCTATAAAAACATTGACATATTGACTGGCTTACTTCAAATGCACCCACCCACCTTTCAGTGAAGACGTTGAAGAATTTTATTAAAGTGAAAATATGTGGGAAAGTTATAAACATTTTATTTTAGTCATTATTTAGAACACCATATTAATTTTTCAGGCCCTGAATAAATCACTAGGGAAATGGAGCAGACACATAAGATCTGATGGGGAGAGAAGACCAGGAATGCTGCAAAGGACAGGACCTTAGCTAGGTTGATAGTCTGGGTAACAACATAAATGCCTGGGAATACTGGAAAATGTGATCCAACCACACAATTTCATTAATTCACAATTTTGCCTTCTAGTTGCATTGACAGTAATACATTACTAGATGTTTTGAGGTTTTATACTAGATGTGACATAGACATAGTGTTTATACAGTCAACATTATTCAATTTTAAACATTATCTTTAGGAAATCTGGAAGAAAAATTAAGCACAACAATATACTACTCAAAATTAAGGTACACTTTTTTATTTGTAGGAAAATGAACAAGTACATATTGATTGTTACCTTATGCATTCCTGGCATTCAAAACAGAACATACATATTATGATTGACTCACAAGAAATTTCTGAAAGATAAATTGCTCTTTCACCAACTTGATATGGTTAATTTTCCAGTCTTCTGTATCATATTTCTCAAATTTTGTCTATTGCACCTACTATACAACTAGTCCACTATGGTTAGTTAACTTGACTTTCACTGTCTTGTGAAGGCCTTCACAAAGGAAATTAAATCATTGTTGCCATTATACAAAATATTTACAGAAGAGAACTTCTGAATCACTTTATAAGAAGTAAGATGCCTTACTGTTAGGCATATGTGAAGAAATAATGAACACTCTTTTAATATAGCAAATACCCAACATTCATCATAAAACTGAAACCAAGCTTATCTACATGAAATTATTAATGACATAGTAGGCTGAAAATACTAAGATGACAAATTCATCATAATTATCTAAGTTAATTTTTCTATGTCCTTTTTAAGTGAACAACAAACTAAAAGAAAGAAGGAAGACTGCATCAGCCCTGGCAACAAGGAATAATAATATATCATCCCCCTGCCTAAAATATCAGGACCACAAACAAGATATAATATGAAAGGATCAAGTTGAAAAATACATAGTAAACAAAACTACAGAGCTACCTTCCTAAAATCTTTTCAGCATAGTGGTGATGATCCTGGAGAAGCACTAATCGTAACTTCTATTTTAGATGTATGAGGGCTAGAGGCCAGAATCTCTTCCATCATTGTAGGCCAGCCGCATTAAAGAATTGCTATTCTGGGAAGCTCAAGATTTTTGTAAAGTTTATTGCAACAGAAACCTGAAGTGAAAAGAGGATTCTCTGTGGTGCAGCTGCTTAGTTTTTCTCTGGTGCAGCAGATCTCTTATTGACACAAAGAACAAGAAAGAAAAAAAGAAGAAGAAGAAGGAAAAAAACAAACAAACAAACAGATGAGCACATCCACATCATCACTATAGCAATAATGCTACACTAAGCAGAAAATCGGGAGGGATTGGGGGCAGGAGGAGAAGGGGACGACAGAGGATGAGATGGTTGGATGGCATCACTGATTCGATGGACATGGGTTTGAGTAGACTCTGGGAATTAGTGATGGACAGGGAGGCCTGGCGTACTGTGATTCATGGGGTTGCAAAGAGTCCGACACGACTGAGCGACTGAACTGAGCTGAAGCAGAAAGTCAACCAATGGGTGAGAACATTGCTGTCACTCAATCTTAGAGATGCCCTACCAAGGAAAAGTGAATGACATTAAAATGATTGAATAACATCACTTCCTGTAGGCACTGAGGGGATCTAAAGAGAATGAACTAACATTTTGTATGGACAAATACCATGCATACATGAATATCTGCATGAAAAAGATGAAACAGAACAAATAATAGATAAGAATCGTTGGCTGATAATCGATACTGTAGAATAAAAAGAGGATTTGAAATTAGGATGAAAAGCAAGCCACCGGGGGGGCGGAGGGGAAGTTGTTTGATTTTAAGATTAGTATATGTTCTAAATGAAAAAGTTGCTGGTACATAATTATATTAAGAAAATAATTGTTTTCATCTCCTACCCAACCTGCCACTCAATATATTGTTCAGTCGCTCAGTATTCGACACTTGTGACCACATGGACAGCAGCCTGTGGGCCTTCCCTGTCCTTCACTATCTCCCAGAATTTGTTCAAACCCATGTCTACTGAGTTAGTAATGCCATCCAAATACCTCGTCATCTACTGCCCCTTTTTCCTCTTGCCCTCAATCTTGCCCAACATCAGGATCTTTTCCAAAGAGCTGCTTCTTACCATCAGGTAGCCAAAGTATTAGAGGTTCAGCTTCAGCATCAGTCATTCCAACGAATATTCAGGATTGATATCCTTCAGATTTGACTGATTTTATCTCCTTGCAGCCCAAGGGACTTTCAAGAGTGTATTCCAGCACTAAACTTTGAAAACATTAGTTCTTCAGTGCTCAGGCTTCTTAATGGTCCAAATCTTACATCCATACATGCCTACTGGAAAAACCATAGCTTTGACTATAAGGACCTTTGTAGGCAAAACAATGTCTCTGCTTTTTAATATACGGTCTAGCTATGGTTTTTCCAGTAGCCGTGTATGCATGTGAGAGTTGGATCATAAAGAAGAATGATCAGTGAAGAATTGATGCTTTTGAACTGTAATGTTGGAAACAACTCTTGAGAGTCCTTTGGGCTGCAAGGAGATAAAACCAGTCAATCCTAAAGGAAATAAATCCTGAATATTCTTTGGAGGGACTGATGCTTAAGTTGAAGCTCCAATACTTTGGTCACCTGATGAGAAGAGATGACTCATTGGAAAAGACCTTGATTCTGGGAAAGATTGAAGACATGAAGAGAAGGGGACAACAGAGGATGATATGGTTGGATTCATCACTGACTCAATGGATGTGAGTTTAAGCAAGCTCTGGGAGATGGTGAAGGGCAAGGAAGCCCAGTGTGCTGCAATCCATGGGATCACAAAGTGTTAAACATGACTAAGTGACTGAACAACAACAAGCTTATCATAGCTTTTCTTCCAAGGAGCAAGTGTATTTTAATTTTATGCCTACAGTCACCATACACAGTGATTTTGGAGCCCAAGAAAATAAAATCTGTCACTGTTTCCATTTTTTCCCCATCTCTTTGCCATGAAGTGATGGGACCAGATGCCATGAACTTAGTTTTTCGAATGTTGAATTTTAAATCAGCTTTTAAAATGAAAAAGTGAAAAATTTCTTGATATATTCATATTTAATAATACTGGTCTTAATCAAGGTGCCCACTATATTCCAGATACTTTTTGAAATGCATAACAGGTAGTAGCTAACTCAGTCTCTACTTGAAAAATAATTTTTCATGTCTCAGTTTTTAGGCTCTGAGACTGAGAAACAACCTGTTCCAATTTATACAGCTATTAATAATATAATAAGGAACTTGAATCCAGAAGATCTGATACTCTGAGTACATGTTTCATTCCACTTGCCTGATTGCTTTTTGTAGCTTCTAAACTTTCTTACATATATGTTAGTACATATATACAAATATAATGACACCAATGAAATCAAATTAAACAGTTTATATATTTATAAAACTAAACACTTTATATGTTTCATGCAAAGATGGGCTCAATAAAGGACTGAAATGGTATTGACCTAACATAAACAGAAGATATTAAGAATCAGTGGCAAAAATACATGGAAGAATTGTACAAAAAAGATCTTCATGACACAGTTGATCACAATGGTGTGATCACTCAACTAGAGCCAGACATCCTGGAATGTGAAGTAAAGTGGGCTTTAGGAAGCATCACTATGAACAAAGCTAGTGAAGATGATAGAATTCCAGTTGAGCTATTTCAAATCCTGAAAGATGATCCTATGGAAGTGCTGCACTCAATATGTCAGTAAATTTGGAAAACTCAGCAGTGGCCACAGGACTGGAAAAGATCTGCTTTCATTCCAATCCTTAAGAAAGGCAATCCAAAAGAATGTTCAAACTACTGCACAATTGCACTCATCTCACATGCTCACAAAGTAATGCTCAAAATCCTCCAAGCCAAGTTTCAATAATACATTAAACATGAACTTCCAGATGTTCAAGCTGGTTTTCAAAAAGGCAGAGGAACCAAAGATCAAATTGCCACTAACTGCTGGATCATCGAAAAAGCAAGAGAGTTCCAGAAAAAACATCTATTTCTGCTTTATCAAAGCCTTTGACTGTGTGGATCATGATAAACTGTGGAAAATTCTGAAAGAGATAAGAATATCAGACCACTTGACTTGCCTCTTGAGAAACCTGTATGCAGGTCAGGAACAGGTCAACAACAATTAGAACTGGACATGGAAAGACATATTGATTCCAAATAGGAAAAGAAGTACTCCAAGGCTGTGTACCATCACCCTGCTTATTTAACTTATATGCAGTGTACATCATGAGAAATGCTGGGCTGGATTAAACACAAGCTGGAATCAAGATTGCTGGGAGAAATCTTAGAAAATCTCAGATATGCAGATGACACCACCCTTATGGCAGAAAGTGAAGAACTAAAGAACCTGCTGATGAAAGTGAAAGAAGAGAGTGGAAAAAGTTGGCTTAAAACTCAACATTCAGAAAAAAAAGATCATGGCATCTGGTCCCATTACTTCATGGTAAACAGATGGAGAAACGGTGGTAACAGTGGTAGAGTTTATTTATTTATTTATTTATTTAGAGGCCCAAAATCACTGCAGATAGTGATTGCAGCCATGAAATTAAAAGACACTTACTCCTTGGAAGGAAAGTTATGGCCAACCTAGGCAGCATGTTAAAAAGCAGAAACACTACTTTGCCAACAGAGGTTCGTCTAGTCAAGGCTATGGTTTTTCCAGTAGTCATGTATGGATGTGAGAGTTGGACTATAAAGAAAGCTGAGCACCAAAGAATTGATGCTTTTGAGCCATGGTGTTGGAGAGGACTCTTGAGAGTCCCTTGGACTGCAAGGAGATCCAACCAGTCCATCCTAAAGGAGATCAGTCCTGAATGTTCATTGGAAGGACTGACATTGAAGCTGAAACTCCAATACTTTGGCCAGTGATGCAAAGAACTGACTCATTTGAAAAGACCCTGATGCTAGGAAAGATTGAAGTCAGGAGGAGAAGGGGACGAGAGAGGATAAGATGGTTGGATGGCATCACCGACTTATGGACATGAATTTGAGTAAACTCCAGGAGTTGGTGATGGACAGGGAGGCCTGGTGTCCTGCAGTCCATGGGGTCCCAATGAGTCGGACACGACTGAGAGACTGAACTGAACTGAAGTGATGTTATAGCAACTGTTTGAAAATGAATATCTTTCAACATTACATGAAAATCTGTATTATTTTTTAAATTGCTTATTTAAGATCCAAGAAACAGTGCCCTTTTAATGTTATTTACGTTCTTTAGATTTTCTTTTTGCCACTGTTGACAATGAAGCAGACAAGAACTTTGAACACATATCTTTGTGCTCTTGCGTGTATGTCTTTCTACAAGTAAAATGGAAGCATTTGGGATTCACTCCTGTTGAATGTGTCACAGGCTCAATTCCTCAGGCTCAAATTCTAAAATGGAAATTGCCATGATGGAGGTTTATTGTGGAGTGCTGTTGATGCCTGTGCAGTGTTCCTGTTCATAACCTTTTGTTCTAGTTCTACGTGCATTATGTATATCACATTAAGATTTTTGAAAAACAAAATAGCTGAAGGAAAATAAAAGATGCAGAATTGGGCATAAGCAGGGGATGAATTGCCATGGAATGACATGGAAGCTCCACAATCCCACTGGACATTCTAGAGCAGAGATGGCCCAGTGCAGTTTCTCAGTTTGAGGCACAAAGGCTTACCATTTTTTGCCCCTGCACAAAGCAATAATCAGGCATGAGTTCCTAAGAAATTGTCAGGAATTCACATAAATGTCAGCCACTCATATTAGGAGGGGCTGGAAAAATGAAGACTGCAGTCCCAGGTTGGAAAAATTCTCTGGTACATGCAGTTAATGCTATAGTTATTATGTACTTTAAAATGCATCAAGAGATTGAATCTTATTTTAAGTGTTTTTATCACAAAACACAGTAAAAAGAACACAAGAAAATTTAGGGGGGAATGGACATTTCTACTTTGATAATGGTGATGGTATCACAAGTGTATGCATATATACAAACTCCTTAAGACATACTTATCAAAGGTGTAGAACTTTTTGTATGTATGACCTGCACCTCTCTATAAAGATAGATGATAGAAAGTTAGATAGAGATGGAACCCATACCTTTCACCCTCAGATATATTAGTATTATTTTTATTATTATTTCTGTAAGATACTTCTTTAGGAGTCTGGTTAACTTTCTTTCCCTGGGATAAATTATGAAAGAAAACTTATTAAGATGAATTTATAAACCTACTCCTTCATCTGGTCCAGAGTTCAGTTCAATTCAGTCACTCAGTCATGGCCAACTCTTTGCGACCCCAGGAATCAAAGCTTGCCAGGCCTCCCTGTCCATCACCAACTCCCGGAGTTTACTCAAACTCATGTCAATCGAGTAGGTGATGCCATCCAGCCATCTCACCCTCTGTCATCCCCTTCTCTTCCTGCCCCCCAATCCCTACCAGAATCAGGGTCTTTTCCAATGAGTCAACTCTTCTCATCAGGTGGCCAGAGTATTGGAGTTTCAGCTTCAGCATCAGTCCTTCCAATGAACACCCAAGACTGATCTCCTATAGGATGGACTGGTTGGATCTCCTTGCAGTCCAAGGGACTCTTAAGAGTCTTCTCCAACACCACAGTTCAAAAGCATCAATTTTTCAGCACTCAACTTTCTTCACAGTCCAACTTTCACATCCATACATGACTACTGGAAAAACCATAGCCTTGACTAGATGGACCATTGTTGGCAAAGTAATGTCTCTGCTTTTTAATATACTATCTAGGTGGGTCATAGCTTTCCTTCCAAGCAGTAAGTGTCTTTTAATTTCATGGCTGCAATAACCATCTGCAGTAATTTTGGAGGCCAAAAGATAAAGTCAGCCACTGTTTCCATTGTTTCCAAATCTATTTCCCACGAGGTGATGGAACCAGATGCCAAGATCTTAGTTTTCTGAATGTTAAGCTTTAAGCCAACTTTTTCACTCTCCACTTTCACTTTCATCAAGAGGCTCTTTAGTTCTTCTTCACATTCTGCCATAAGGGTGGTGTTGTCTGCATATCTGAAATTATTGATATTTCTCCCGGCAATCTTGATTCCAGCTTGTACTTCATCCAGCCCAACGTTTCTCATGATGTAATCTTCATATAAGCTAAATAAATAGGGTGACAATATACAGCCTTGGCATACTCCTTTTCCTATTTGGAACCAGTCTGTTGTTCCATGTCCAGTTCTAACTGTTGCTTCCTGATGTGCATATAGGTTTCTCAAGAGGCAGGTCAGGTGGTCTTGTATGCCAATCTCTTTCAGAATTTTCCATAGTTTATTGTGATCCAGACAGTCAAAGGCTTTGGCATAGTCAATAAAGCAGAAATAGATGTTTTTTTCTGGAACTCTTGATTTTTTGATGATCTAGCAGATATTGGCAATTTGATCTCTGGTTCCTCTGCCTTTTTGAAAACCAGCTTAAATATCTGGAAGTTCACGGTTCACGTATTGCTTAGCCTGACTTGGAAATTTTTGAGCATTTCTTTACTAGTGTGTGAGATGAGTGCAATTGTGTGGTAATTTGAGCATTCTTTGGGATTGCCTTTCTTAGGGATTGGAATGAAAACTGACCCTTTCCAGTCCTGTAGCCACTGCTGAGTTTTCCAAATGTGCTGGCATATTGAGTGCAGCACTTTCACAACATCATCTTTCAGGATTTGAAATAGCTCAACTGGAATTCCATCACCTCCACTAGCTTTGTTTGTAGTGATGCTTTCTAAGGCCCACTTGACTGCACATTCCAGGATGTCTGACTCTAGGTGATAATCACACCATCGTGATTATCTGGATTATGAAGATCTTTTTTGTACAGTTCTTCTGTGTATTCTTGCTACCTCTTTTTAATATCTTCTGCTTCTGTTAGGTCCCAATCATTTCTGTCCTTTATTGAGCCCATCTTAGCATTAAATGTTCCCTTAGTATGTCTAATTTTCTTGAAGAGATCTCTAGTCTCTCCCATTCTGTTGTTTTCCTCTATTTCTTTGCATTGATCACTGAGGAAGGCTTTCTTCTCTCTCATGGCTATTCTTTGGAACTCTGCATTCAAATGGGACTATCTTTCCTTTTCTCCTTTTTTTTTTTTTTTGCTTCTCTTCTTTTCACAGCTATTTGTAAGGTCTCCTCAGACAGCCTTGCGAGAGGGCAACAGAGGGTAGACACACTGAAACCATAATCACAGAAAATTAGCCAATCTGATCACAGGACTGCAGCCTTGTCTAACTCAATGAAACTAACCTATGCTGTGAGGGGCCACCCAAGATGGATAGGTCATGGTGGAGAGGTCTGACAGAATGTGGTCCACTGGAGATGGGAATGGGAAGCCACTTCAGTATTCTTGCCTTGAGAACACCATGAAAAGTATGAAAAGGCAAAATGATAGGATACTGAAAGAGGAACTCCCCAGGTCAGTAGGTTCCCAATATGCTACTGGAGCTCAGTGGAGAAATAACTCCAGAAAGAATGAAGGGATGGAACCAAAGCAAAATCAATACCCAGTTGTAGATGGGACTGGTGATAGAAGCAAGGTCCAATGCTGTAAAAGGGCAATATTGCATGGGAACCTGGAATGTTAGGTCCATGAATCATGGCAAATTGGAAGTGGTCAAACAGGAAATGGCAAGAGTGAATGTCGACAGTCTAGGAATCAGCGAACTAAAATGGACTGGAATGGGCGAATTTAACTCAGATAACCATTTTATCTACTACTGTGGGCAGGAATCCTTTAGAAGAAATGGAGTAGCCATCATGGTCAACAAAAGAGTCTGAAATGCAGTACTTGGATGCAATCTGAAAAATGACAGAATGATCTCTGTTCGTTTACAAGACAAACCATTCAATATCACGGTAATCCAAGACTATGCCCCGACCAGTAAGGCTGAAGAAGCTGAAGTTGAATGGTTCTATGAAGACCTACAAGACCTTTTAGGAGTAACACCCAAAAAGGATTTCCTTTTCATTATAGGGGACTGGAATGCAAAAGTAGGAATTCAAGAAACACCTGGAGTAACAGGCAAATTTGGCCTTGGAGTATGGAATGAAGCAGGGCAAAGGTAATAGAGTTTTGCCAAGAGAACATACTGGTCATAGCAAGCACCCTCTTCAAACAACACAAAAGAAGACTCTACACATGGACATCACAAGATGGTCAACACCGATATCAGATTGATTATATTCTTTGCAGCCAAAGCTCTATACAGTCAGCAAAACAAGACCAGGAGCTGACTGTGACTCAGATCATGAACTCCTTATTGCCAAATTCAGACCTAAACTGAAGAAAGTAGGGAAAACCACTAGACCATTCAGGTGTGACCTAAATCAAAGCCTTTATGATTATACAGTGGAAGTGAGAAAAAGATTTAAGGGACTAGATCTGATGGACAGAGTGCCTGATGAATTATGGACAGAGATTTGTGACATTGTTCAGGAGACAGGGATTAAGAGCATCCCCATGGAAAAGAAATCTGGTCCACAGGCCATAACTAATATACTTCCTCTTACCCTTCCGCATTCACTTTATATTCTCTGTACTATCAATTAGAATCTCTCTGATCTTGCTCTAAGCTAGAGTCTGTGTTATATTTCACCTACAAGAGCTTGCCATAAACTTTATAAGATATATTTTGTCATCACTAATACCACTAACACTTCTAACCCTACCTGACTTCCCTGGTGGCTCAGCTGGTAAAGAATCTGCCTATAGTGCAGAAGACCCAGGTTCAATCCCTGGGTCAGGAAGATCCCCAGAAGAAGGAAATGACAACCTACTTCAGTACTCTTAGCTGGTATATCCTATGGACAGAGAAGCCTGGCAGGCTGAAGTCTATGGGCTCACAAGAGTCAGACACAACTTAACAACTAAACCACCACTGTCCACCTACAGAGCCTGTTAAGCCTCATGGCACAACAGGCAAGTCTTCTTGCACTTCATCCTGAACATATTGTCAAGTCTTCTGCTCTGGGACTCATTCAAAGCCTCCAGCATCTATATCCCTAGGTGAGTAGATCAGAGCAACATATTTTTGCTATTAGATCCAAAGGCCAACCAAGTGTTGCACTTCCTTTTTAGTGGTGCATGGTATAAGATGGAATAGTTTATCTTCATTGCATGAGGTAAAGATGCAGTAATCTGTCTTTAAGTTGGATGGCAGGTTTGGGCATGCTCCAGATAGCTGGTTCTCTAGGAAACTCAGGAACCTCCCTTAAGTGACAGGACCCTCATCTTCATAGGGCTATTCTCTCACCACCCAGAGCACATGTATATTTGCCATTTATTATTCATCCAACTTGATAAATATAATAATAATAAATAACATCATCAGATAGTGTTTCAAAATGACAGCCTGAAGAAAGCCTAGACAGTCTGCCCTCCTTCAATTATAGTATTATGGAGAGTGTATAAGATAACTTAGCCTTTAAGCAAGACTTTAAATGTATACTGTTTTCTGTTCCAAATGAATATACACAGTTTCTGACCTCCCTACCTGATAGGAATAGAAATCTTCCAAATTCGTGGTCATGTATTGTGCATCTGAGCCAGTGTTAATCTGCTGGATAAAATGTACCCCATCTGGTGAACAGCAGCAATTAAGCTACTACTTGGTTTAACTCTGCTCTCTTCAAGATGAAATTTGTTTTTTGTTGGGATAGATGTGGTGAATAGAGTGGAGAAATGATAGTGGACCCTCCTTTTGTTCTCAGGGCTGGTGCCATCTCTGCTTTTCCCAAAAGTGCTATGTTGCTTTTAATTTACAATACTGGCTAGAAAATGGGAGTTTAAATGAGGAGAAAGGTTAAAAGGCTTACAGTGTTCATTCTCTACAGTTCTAATCCCTAAGCAAAGAAGTGATATGAGAGTTCTACCGTCTAAAATTTCAAGCCCATTTCAAGCAAATATTCAGGGACTTGGGAAATGATAGCTGGAACCAGAGGACCATTGTGACTACCTGAGACAGTTGCCTTTGTTAATTTGCCCCCATATCCCCCAATCCGCCATCAGGGCAACACAGTTTCAGAAACCTAGAGGTCAGTGACAAAATGAAATCTAGTCCAACATTCCTAAAACATTCATTATTCTTTCTCATAAATGTAGTTACACAGTCAACAGTCAATATATTGCAGTCAAGTTGTAGACTGTTCTCTCCTGGGCACACAGCCTCTCCTTCAATCACTGAATTTGGGGTCTGACAACTTGGCAAGGGCTCATCATTTTTAGCTACAGGGCTGCCCTCAGCCTCTTTGTTGATTCATCCATTCTTGATTCATCCAAAATATTTTTCCCCAAGAGATAGTATCTGCTATTGTCTCCATAGTTCCCCTGATAATCTGGGACCCCGACTGTCTCTCTAACTTTGGTGATCATCAGAATTGTGCATCTCTTTCTCTGATGGTTACATACAACCACCTGGGTTTTTTAAAATTTCAAAACCCTACCACTCTTTTTACTTATAGAATGCCAGTTACGATTGCATTATCTCACATAATCAAGCATGGGTTGAAAGGAACAGTCAACATTAAGCTTCTCAGTGAAACTGGAACATTCTTGTGTGCGTGAGTATTTGCAGAGTTCATCCTTTGGATCTGAGAACAAGAACTCAGATTCCTATTTCAACATCTCTAAGAAGACATTTATTTGCCTCCCCCTCCTTCTCCATTTTTCTCTCTTCTTCATCTCTATTTCTCTTATTTATTTTTATAATCTCATACCTCCTTCAAAAAAAAAAATATGGGTACCTCCTAGATTTTAAAAAAGGACATATTCCAAAACCTTTAACTTTAATGAAATCATATCTGTAAGTATGATATCTCTAAATACATGCTAGCTTTCTTCTTAAATAGGTTTATTTTCATATAATTTTTATATTGATTAACTGAAATTATGCTGCTGTTAATAATTAATTGCATTTTATGCATGCATCTGGAACTAAGAGTGTATGATTGGAAATTAGTATACATATGGTAACTGATATAGAATTTATCATGCTAGTCTCAACAATAAACTGTAGTTTTATTAATTTCCTACTTGCTTATAGTACATTTACTAAGTGTGGAAAAATGCTTTGGCTTTTGGTTGCTCTGTCAATTTCCTTCTGAGGCTTAAAGTCTTATGTTTATTAAATTTGAAGTTTAAAATATTTCTCCTTATAAAACATCTGACATATTGCACATTTAGGAATTACTCTCAAAAATATTGATAAACTGACTTAAACTCCATATCACAGTGTTTTAGTTCTTTTAAGTAACACTTTGTATCTTGTTTGTATTCTACGTACCCACTTTCTATTCAAATGGTACTTGAAGAAAAATAAATACATTAGAGTTTTTATTGATTTTCAAGCTATACATAAAAAGTTGCATATGTATTTTTCAAGAGTTATTTGAATATGATTTGAGCATAATATATGTGTTATATATAAATGCATATACACATGGTGTAACCATAAATATATCTGAATATGTAGAAAATTATATTCAAAAGCAGATTTTACATTGACTTGTCCACAGCATCTATTTTGGGAAAAAAACAAGGGCCATAAGTTATACTTATCTCTGCTTTTACATACACACATGCACCATCAAAGCAAAAAATGAAATACAAAATACAAAAATTTGTAAATGTTAAATTTATATATTTAAATAAAAGCACTTTTGCTTAAATATGAGTCATATAAGTGTTCATGTTCCTCATGCTTATAGCATTAGCCATATTCCTGAATCAACAAGTAAACTCACCGTGCCGGGAGCCAGCACATGAGATCCCACCCATGACAAGGTCATGAGGAGAAGACATGCCGGTAAGGCGGATCAAGTTTTCAGGGATTCTGAAAAGTTGCCCCCAGCGCTCACCTTAAAGATGATATCTGTCTTTCTGATGCTTGCTTCAATAGACTACTCCCTAATTTCTGTGACACAGGCAGAAGGCCTTCCCCGATCTCTTTCCAAATAAGAATCAGTTTAGAACTTTAATCAATAAGTTTCCCGGGTGGTGGTATTTTATGAGATTATCCAGGGTGAAAGGAGTGTTTTAATTTAAACTCCTTTGCTGGTATTTTAGTTTATTTGGCAAATGCATTTATGCCCTTGGTACTAATACGCATGATTGCTTATAATACCCTAATCATAAAACAGCATAAAGAACCTGATCACATAAAAGCCCTAATAGGCACAGAGCCCTTTGGGGGTGAGGAAGCCCTATTAGAGAACATAAAAATATTATTCTAAAAGTGGTTATAGTTAAAGATTTAGAAAAATAAGAGTTTAAAATTGTTAATTTTAACAGGGAATGCTAAACAGGGGCTGCCTCACTGGAGCTGCAGAGTCTTTGTGTGGTAAACCTTTTAGATAAATTTAACTGATAACTTCTGCCAAAGGACTGACCTTTGTGTTCATTAAAGAATGGGTTACGGAAGACAGCTTTGCATTCACCTAGGTCATAATATGTCAATAGGCCCCAAGGCCAGAAGATAAAGTACAAGACCCTCATAAACAAAGAAGTATGCAGAAAACACCCTGGTTTCATGAAGAACAAGCTGATGTAATGTTAAACTATCTTCCCCTTAGAAATGTACTAATTTAGGGTATAAAAGCCATGGTAAAAAATAAAGCATTGCCAGACTCTGCCAGACTCTGCAAACACCCCCGTCTGCTCTCTCTCTCTCTCTCTCTCTCTCTCTCTCTCTCTCTCTCCCTCGCAGACTTGGCCCTATCAAGGCTGGTCTTATGTGTCTTCTCTCTCTCTCTCCTTTTCTCACCGATGCCTTTCATCCTGAGGTTACCCCTGGATCCTGCTGAGGCTGGTAACTTTAACTATCCTTTTTGTTTGTATTTTATTCCACCTTATTCAAATGATTACTAAAGTCACTTTCAAGATTAATTTTTTACACTCATTGTAGCTCAATAAAAGCTACTACAAATTGATCATTTGTCTCAGTGGTAACTGCTCCATTCTTATGGTTTCCATGTTATAATCACAGTGGCAAAAGTGCATGCGCAACTGCTCTTACTGCCTGGGAGGCACATGCTTGGCTCTGGTTTGCTAATCCCAGATTTACAATATAAACTTAGATTTGTTTCCAAATACAGCATGAGTTTCATCAGAGTTGCTTCAGGTTCTGAGTGAATATATGGGAGGACTGACCCAGGGCATTTTATGAGTTTGAGTAAACTCTGGGAGTTAGTGACGCCTGGCATGCTACAGCCCATGGGGTCTCAAAGAGTCAGACATGGCTGAGCAACGAACTGAGCTGAACTTAACTGACCCAGTGTGTCTTCTGCTTCTGCTTGGCTGGCACTATAGCTTCCTGCCCTGAGATAAGGAAGCTCTGAATCTTGAACAAACCTGGTATTATTTTTCAGAGCTGCTGACCTGTCTAGGGAACACCTTGAATTCAACAACTATGAAAACCACTATTGATCAGTTGTCTTCTTACAAAGGGCAGGAGATGAAGTCATAGAATAATGGAAACAGATAATTTAAATTGGATTATACCAAGGAAATATCCAAATAGTTAATTTACATAAAATGTGTATTGTTTAAAAATATACAATATTCTTCCAGTATAAATAAGCTGTGTATAGATTCTATCCATAAACAGATAAAAATAGTATGCTTCCAAAATTATAAAGTGTATATCATATATATATATATATATATATGTGTGTGTGTGTGTGTGTGTGTGTGTACACAGTAAGGCTTGATAGGGCTCCCCACATGGCTCAGTGGTACAGAAACTGCTTGACAACCCTGGAGACACAGATCTGATCCCTGTGTCAGGAAGGTCCCCTGGAGGAGGACGTGGCAGCCCACTCCAGTGAGAATCTCATGGACAGTGGAGCCTGGTGAGCTATGAGCTAGACATGACTGAAGTGACTTAGCACGCATGCATGTACGCACAAGGCTGTATGGACTGGTTAGAAAAGATCCTTTCCTATTAATAATAAAATATAAATTCTTGCATTCTCATAAAATATATACTTAATAATATGGTATTCATTCTAAATAAAAATAGAATTTAAAAAAAAAAAGGATTCATTTCCTCTCAATCAAGGGCTTGTTAGGTAATCAAACTAGTAAGATTCTATCCTGCTTAGTCTTTTTCAGTCAAAGATTCCACAAAATATTGAAGAATGTATCGAATGATGTAGAATGGCAAATTTTGTGTTTTAATAAATTAACTTAATAATTTAGTAAAAAAAAAATAGGTTAATGCAAAACTTGATTAATGTTAGATTATTCCTGGTAATAGCATTAAAATAGCCCTTGAATTTTTATCACAAGCTTTGATTTTTCCATGGAGTCCCATTATTGGAATTTCTCATTGCACACAGGACAGCATCTTAAATCATGCAGCCAATTTAAGTTACTGTGTATTAAGCATCCGTACCCTGTCGACCTCTCTCTCACAATCACTGCCCTTCTTTATCTTACCTGATGGTTCTATTTTCTCTGCAACACTGACATTAAAATCCACAGAATCTTCCCCATTACCCACTCTGCCTCATCAACTTATAATCAAGTCTTCCCAAGCCTTCATCAGAAATCTATTTTGAATGTGGCATACCTTATTAATGACTTTGTTTAGGCTCTTGTCATCTCTTACTAGTAATAGTTTCTTAAATGATTTTCATGCTATCAACCTTTCCCTAATTTGGTCCATTTTCTACTATGTAACAATCAGATTATGTTATAAAAAGTATATAAAAACAACAGTAAAGGCTGAATATCTTCCAGGGTAGGAGGCTTTAAAAAGTTTCACCCTTGTTGTTGCTGTTTTTCTCAATCTTTTCCTACTGTAACTTCTTAGGCCAACTCCATCTACTCATTCCAGGCATATCAATATTCTCATGTTTCCAACTTGGGTCCTTAGACTCAATAATCAATAGAAACTGATAAGAGGTCAGGCAAGGCTTTGCTGGGACTCCTGCTGCAGTAAAAACAAGTGATAGGTGACCTTCTTGCTCACTGAAGTGAGACAAGCTGGTCACTTAGATGGGGTGAGGCTGGAGGCAGATCAGTGGGTCAGGTCAGAGGGGCTTCTTCGGTGATCTGTCCACCCTCCTGGTGGTGCTGTCTGCAACGTTCAGGCGCAGCACCTGGCTTTTGCTCCAGATACCTCAGAAGTGGCAGTTGCTTTTGGTCTTTTTGTACCTTCCTGTTCATAATTGTCCCAACTGCATATGTGTGCAGTTTAGTTGCTTATAATGTCTTTATATTTTGTTGCTTGAGGAGATGTTTGTCCAGGTATAAGCATTGCAGGAGAGGATCTCAGGTTCCAGACTGTCTCACTGGTGTGTTTTTATATCTTAATATTTTCAGGTTATTCACCAGAGTAAGGTTTATCCAGGTTTCTAATTTCAATGTTTACTAAGAAAATAAATAGTTTATTTGAAACAAATATTTCCAGTTTGTGTGAGCTAAATGTTTTCCCGTTTAGATGATTACAGTGGTTAAGACAATAGTAGTGACCAGCTTATGGTTCATTATAAACATAGCTTTGTTTGTGGTACCATTGATCCTATAACTAACTGGATGGAAAAATAAGTGAATGAATATAGCAATAAAGTAAACATCAAATGACTTTGGTAAGTAGTTTATATTTTTACTTCTTCCTTTTCCTATTCCCTCAATTTTTTAAGACATTAAAGAAATAAGCACTATTATTTTTATGCATAGTCTTATCATTTACTTTTCACCTGCTAGTTTTGGTTAATATTTTATTTTGTATATAAGTAATGGCTATGAAAGAAAAGTAAGTGAACTAGTTTTTTTTTTTTTTTAAAGAAGGTATTCTTTTAAATTGTATATGTTTTTAGATTTGTATTTTTAAAATTATAACCTAAAAAGCTGGCATGCTTGTGTAAAACGAGTTCAAACATAGATAATCATTGCTGAACAATATATAGTCACTGGGTATCAATATTTATAGTAAAGTGAGCATATAGAATGGCTAGTGTTCAGATTGGCATCTACTAAAAATTTTAAGCTAGTGAATTTATTTACTGAATACTCTTTTTTCCTACTTCAAAACAATGACATTATTTTATATCTAAAACCTTGGTATTTTAAATCAGCATTTAAGAACTCAAATGCTGCTCATATTTAAAAGGAATCCAGTATATTTTATGCCATCAAATTCTTGGTTCTCTCTCTAAAGAAGCTTCCCTAGAGACTCAGTTGGTAAAAAATTTGCCTGCAAAGCAGGAGACCTGGGTTCAATTCCCAGGCCAGGAAGATCCCCTGGAGAAGAAAATGGCAACCCACTCCAATAATTTAGCTGGGAAAATCCTGTGGACACAGGAATCTGGTAGGCTACTGTCCATGGGGTTGCAAAAGAGTCCGACACGACTGAGCAACTTTGCTTTCACTTTCCCCTTAAGGGTAAAGTGATTTCAAGTAAAATAAATGCACTGAAGCTATTTATTGAGATTTGATTATGACTACTTCAAATCCTGAAAGATGATGCTGTTAAAGTGCTGCACTCAATATGCCAGCAAATTTGGAAAACTCAGCAGTGGCCACAGGACTGGAAAAGGTCAGTTTTCAGTCCAATCCCTAAGAAAGGCAATCCCAAAGAATGCTCAAACTATTGCACAATTGCACTCATCTCACATGCTAGTAAAGTAATGCTCAAAATTCTCCAAGCCAGGCTTCAGCAATATGTGAACCGTGAACTTCTAGATGTTCAAGCTGGTTTTCAAAAAGGCAGAGGAACCAGAGTTCGAATTGCCAATATCTGCTGGATCATTGAAAAAGCAAGAGTTCCAGAAAAACATCTATTTCTGCTTTATTGATTATGCCAAAGCCTTTGACTGTGTGGATCACAATAAACTGTGGAAAATTCTGAAAGAGATGGGAATACCAGACCACGTGACTTGCCTCTTGAGAAACCTATATGCACGTCAGGAAGCTAGAGTTAGAACTGGACATGGAACAACAGACTGGTTCCAAATAGGAAAAGGAGTGTGTCAAGGCTGTATATTGTCACCCTGTTTATTTAACTTATATGCAGAGTACATCATGAGAAACTCTGGGTGGAAGAAGCACAAGCTGGAATCAAGATTGCTGGGAGAAATATCAATAAACTCAGATATACAGATGACACCACCCTTATGGCAGAGAGTGAAGAGGAACTAAAAAGCCTCTTGATGAAAATGAAAGAGGAGAGTGAAAAAGTTGGCTTAAAGCTTAACATTCAGAAAACAAAGATCATGGCATCTGGTCCCATCACCTCATGGGAAATAGATGGGGAGACAGTGGAAACAGTATCAGACTTTTTTTGGGGGGGGGACTCCAAAATTACTGCAGATGGTGATTGCAGTCATGAAATTAAAAGACACTCCTTGGAAGGAAAGTTATGACCAACCTAGATGGCATATTAAAAAGCAGAGACATTACTCTGCCAACAAAGATCCATCTGGTCAAAGCTATGGTTTTTCCAGTGGTCATGTATGGATGTGAGAGTTGGACTGTGAAGAAAGCTGAGCACCGAAAAACTGATGTCTTTGAACTATGGTGTTGGAGAAGACTCTTGAGAGTTCCCTGGACTGCAAGGAGATCTAACCAGTCCATCCTGAAGGAGATCAGTCCTGGGTGTTCATTGGAAGGACTGATGCTGAAGCTGAAACTCCAACACTTTGGCCACCTCATGCAAAGAGTTGACTCATTGGAAAAGACCCTGGTGCTGGGAGGGATTGAGGGCAGGAGGAGAAAGGGACGACAGAGGATGAGATGACTAGATGGCATTACCGACTCGATGGGCATGAGTTTGAATAAACTCTGGGAGTTGGTGGTGGACAGGGAGGCCTGGCGTGCTGTGGTTCATGGGGTCGCAGAGTCGGACACGACTGAGCAACTGAACTGAACTGAACTTGAATATTATTTCACAAAATTTTGAATGGTCTTATAATGAATTTGAAGCCTGCAAAAATGAAAATAAAAAGAGGGAAAGTTGGAGGAAGAAGTCTGGCTGTCAGAGCTCAGGTTTGCTAACCATCTGACTTTATATAGGTCACTTTGTACATCCAACTCACAACTCACATCTATGAATGGAGAGTAATAATAGCTCTTCTGCTTATTTTAAAGTTTTTTTTTTTTGGAAATATTACATTGGATAATATATTTGACAGTTGTCACAAATATGATGTGATTTGACAAATGAAAAGTACCACTAGAAATTGAAGCAATGCTCATTATTGAGATGCATAATTTACTTAGGCATAAACAGGGTAAATCATGCTTTTTTAAAATTCTGTGACAGCACCTAGTAACCACTCTGGGTGACTGGGCATTGTTGCTGTCAGGGTCTATATACACATTTCATTCATTATCTCATTTAATCTTTACAGCAAATTTCTGAGATTACCAAATTCATTAAGCTCAAATCTATATGATTCTAACTAAAGAAGTTGCATTAATCAGTATTTATAGTGTTGTCAGCACATTAAATATATGAGAGTATGGAGATTCTGATATTCCTACGCATCAAGGAAACAGAACTTGCAAATGGAGATAAGCCATTCAAATATTCACAATACAAGATTGTATATGTGATGAATTTTTAAAGTATGTGACAAACACACTTTGGAGTGAGTTAAATCATGTGCATGATTAGCAAGTATCACTTTTTCTCAAAAATATGCAATTTTATTGAGACATAGGGGATAATCAAAGATGAATGGAAGAGCACCTTAGAAATTTGGCAAGTGAATCAGTACCCTACAAATGATTATACTAAAGCAATAGACTTAAGTCAGGACTGTCTAGGCAAAGTAGGTTGGAGAGTCACCAAAACAATGTTATTAATTTTTTTTTAGAAATAAAAATAAAAATATCAAGTCTTTCTACACGTTCTTAAGGGAAACAATACATTCAAAACATATTTTTGTATTTCAAGGGTATGAATTGCTTCAGTAGTAAAGTTTGCCTTATGCAAACATACCTTACATAGAAATATTCACTTTATATTCTACATGGTAGCAATATCATTCTGGACATTACTAAATTGAAAAGAAAATAGCTGTAAAATCCAGTGGCACTTTGTAGACTGGATTTAATCTTATTGAACAAGTAACTACTTCATTAGTCAATTATGCCTCAAATAATCTTGCTCCTTGTTCATTTTGGTATTCGTTTTGATGACTACAATATCTGTTTAGAATTCAACTTCATGAACTGGAATCCTCTGTATTTGTGAATATGTGCATTAATGACCCAGATAATCACAATGGTGTGATCACTCACCTAGAGCCAGACATCCTGGAATGCAAAGTCAAGTGAGCCTTAGGAAGCATCGCTATGAACAAAGCTGCTGGAGGTGATTGAATTCCACCTGAACTATTTAAAATCCTAAAAGATGATACTATGAAAGTGTTGCACTCAATATGCCAGGGAATTTGGAAAGCTCAGCAGTGGCTACAGGATGGGAAAAGGTCAGTTTTCATTTCAATCCCAAATAAAGGCATTGCCAAAGAATGCTCAAACTACCACACAATTGCACTCATCTCACACGCTAGTAAAGTGATGCTCAATGTTCTCCAAGTCAGCCTTCAACATAGGTGAACTGAGGACTTCCAGATGTTCAAGTTGAATTGAGAAAAGGCAAAGGAACTAGAAGTCAAATTGCCAACATCAACTGCATCATAGAAAAAGCAAGAGAATTCCACAAAAAAAATATCTACTTCTGCTTTACTGACTACGCCAAAGCCTTTGTCTGTGTAAATCCAAAAAAAGACTGTGGAAAATTATTAAAGAGATGGGGATATCAGATGACCTTACCTGCATCCTGAGAAACCAACATGTCGGTCAAGAAGAATCAGATGATCTTACCTGCATCCTAAGAAACCAGCATGCAGGTCAAGAAGAAACACATAGAACTGGACATGGAACAATGAACTGGTTCCAAATTTGGAAAGGAGTACGTGCAGATTGTATATTGTCACCTTGTTTATTTAACTTATATGCAGAGCACATCATGCAAAATGTCAGCATGGATAAAGCAAAAGCTGGAATCAATACTGCCAGGAGAAATATCAATAACCTCAGATTTGCTGAAATGACACCACCCTTATGGCAGAAAGCAAAGAGGAACTAGACCCTTTTGATGAAAGTGAAAGAGGAGAGTGAAAAAGCTAGCTTAAAACTAAACTTTCAAAAAATGAAGATATGGCATCCAGTCCCTTCATTTCATGGCAAATAGATGCACAAGCAGTGACAAGTTTTATCTTCTTGGGCTGCAAAATCACTGCAAATGGTGACTGCAGCCATGCAATTAAAAACTGCTTGCCACCTTCGAGGAAAATATATGACAAATCTACACAGCATATTAAAAAGCAGTGACATTATTTTGTGGACAAAGGCCCATATATTCAAAGCTATGGTTTTTCCAGTAGTCATGTATGGATGTGAGTGTTGGACTGTAAAGAAAGCTGAGTGCCAAAGAATTGATGCTTTTGAACTGTGGTGTTGGAGGAGTCTTGAGAGTCACTTGGACTATAAGATCAAAGCAGTCAATCATAAAGGAAATCAGTCCTGAATGTTCATTGGAAGGACAGCTGCTGAAGCTGAATGTGCAATACTTTGGCCACATGATGTGAAGAACTGACTCATTAGAAAAGACCCTGATCCTGGGCAAGATTGAAGGCAGGAAGAGAAGTGGATGAAAGAGGATGAGATGGTTGGATGTCATCACTAACTCGATGGACATGAGTTTGAGCAAGCTCTGGGAGCTGTGATTTACAGGGAAGCCTGGCATGCTGCAGTCCATGGTGTTGCAGAGTTGGACAGGACTAAGTGAATGAACTGACCTGAAATGAAGTCTCTTCAGTGGTGTCCAACTCTTTGTGACTATATCCTACCTCATTCATCTGTCCATGTGTTTCTCCAGGCAAGAATTCTGGAGTGGGTGGCCATGCCCTCCTCCAGGGGATATTCCTGACCCAGAGACTGAACACATATCTCTTGGGGCTTTTGAATTGCAGGCAGATTCCTTATCACTCAGCCACCAGGGAAGCACATTTGTTAATATAGAATCGTCTAAATATCAGTTTGCCCTCTTCTTTCCTTCTTTTCTTTCTTTCTGTCTTTATTCCTGTCTCCCCTTCCCATCCCCCCTCTCTTCCCTTTCCTTTCCTCCCTTCCACTTAAATTTTCCTTTTTTTAAAAGCAAGATATTACTTATCACAAACAAAGAACAAGTTAGATCTTTCTGCAACATAACATTTCCTAAAAGTTATCTAAATATTTTAACTATCAGTAAAAGAAATTTTTCTGTATAAACAGTTTTCTAGTGCCTCATGTCTTGTCTCATGATGTGCTATTTGCTGATGGTACATTGACTCACATTTCAGGGCTCTACCTGCCCACACACTATAATCCACTCTTCCCTTCAACCTGCAAATAATGTAAAATTGACTCACGCTCAGCTAGGTGATCCATAATGCTTGCATTTACCAGTCTGCAGGTTTCTTTATTATCTATCCATTTCCCTTATTTGAATAGTATTTCATGTGGAAAACCCTCTTTGCTAGCAAGTTAGAATCCTTCCTCCTGCTCTTAGGAGCAGAACAAGCCTAGTTTGACTGAAAATATTCAGCTAAAATGTTCTTTGAAATCAAAATTTCCAAGATAATTTTGAAAAAGACTGAGTCACAGTTTGTGACATGCAAGCATACAAATGCTTTACTCATATGTTTGATTTCTCTTCAGTTTTCCAACATTCAGTTCAGTTTCGTCCAGCCATTCAGTCGTGTCCAACTCTTTGTGACACCATGAACCACAGCACACCAGGCCTCCCTGTCCATCACAAACTGCTGTAGTCCACCCAAACCCATGTCCATCGAGTTGGTGATGCCATCCAGCCATCTCATCCTCTGTCGTCCCCTGCCCTTCCTGCCCTCAATCTTTCCCATCATCAGGGTCTTTTCAAATGAGTCAGCTCTTTGCATCAGGTGGCCAAAGTATTGGAGTTTCAGCTTCAGCATCAGTCCTTCCAATGAACACCCAGGACTGATCTCCTTTAGGATGGACTGGTTGGATCTTCTTGCAGTCCAAGTGACTCTCAAAATTCTTCTCCAACACCACAGTTCAAAAACATCAATTCTTCAGCACTCAGCTTTCTTTATAGTCCAACTCACATCCATACATGACCGCTGGAAAAAACTTAGCCTTGACTAGATGGACCTTTTTTGGCAAAGTAATGTCTCTACTTTTTAATATGCTGTCTAGGTTGGTCATAAATTTCCTTACAAGGAGTAAACATCTTTTAATTTCAAGGCTTCAATCACCATCTGCAGTGATTTTGGAGACCAGAAAAATAAAGTCAGCCACTGTTTCCACTGTTTCCCCATCTATCTGCCTTGAAGTGATGAGATCAGATGCCATGATCTTAGTTTTCTGAATGTTGAAATTTAAGTCAACTTTTTCACTCTCCTCCTTCAGTTTCATCAAGAGGCTCTTTAGTTCTTCTTCACTTTCTGCCATAAGGGTGGTGTCATCGCCATATCTGAGGTTATTGATATTTCTCCCGGCAATCTTGATTCCAGCTTGTGCTTCTTCCAGCCCAGCATTTCTCATGATGTACTCTGCATATAAGTTAAATAAGCAGGGTGACAATATACAGCCTTGACGTACTCCTTTTCCTATTTGGAACCACTCTGCTGCTCCATGTCCAGTTCTAACTGCTGCTTCCTGACCTGCATATAGGTTTCTCAAGAGGCAGGTCAGGTGGTCTGGTATGTCCATCTCTTTCAGGATTTTCCACAGTTTATTGTGATCCACACAGTCGAAGGCTTTGGCATAGTCAATAAAGCAGAAATAGATGTTTTTTGTTTTTTCTCTGGAACTCTCTTGCTTTTTTGATGATCCAGCGGATGTTGGAAATTTGATCTCTTGTTCCTCTGTCTTTTCTAAAACCAGTTTGAACATCTGGAAGTTCATGGTTCACGTATTGCTGAAGCCTGACTTGGAGAATTTTAAGCATTATTTTACTGCTTTATTGACTATGCCAAAGCCTTTGACTATGTGGATCACAATAAACTGTGGAAAATTCTGAAAGAGATGGTCATACCAGACCACCTGACCTGCCTCTTGAGAAACCTATATGCAGGTCAGGAAGCAACAGTTAGAACTGGACATGGAACAACAGAATGGTTCCAAATTGGAAAAGGAGTATGTCAAGGCTGTATATTGTCACCCTGTTTATTTTATTTGTATGCAGAGATACATTTCACAATATTTATATATCTTGAAAAATGTCTGGCTGAATGAAGTACAAGCTGAAATCAAGATTGCCAAGAGAATATCAATAACTTCAGATATGCAGATGACACCACCGTTATGGTAGAGAGTGAAGAAGAACTAAGGAGCCACTTGATGAAAATGAAAGAGGAAAGTGAAAAATTGGCACAAATTCAACATTCAGAAAACTAAGATCATGGGCATCTGTTCCCACCACTTTATGGCAAATAGATGGGGAAATAATGGAAGCAGTGAAAAATTTTATTTTCTTGGTCTCCAAAATCACTGCAAATGGTGACTGCAGCCATGAAATTAAAAGATGTGTACTCCTTGGAAGAAAAACTTTGACCAAAAAAAAAAAAAGAAAACAAAATCTATGACCAACCTAGACAGCATATTAAAACGCAGAGACATTACCTTGCCAACAAAGTCTGTCTAGTCAAGGCTATGGTTTTTCCAGTAGTCATATTTGGATGTGAGAGTTGGACTATAAAGAAAGCTGAGCACTGAAGAACTGATGCTTTTGAACTGTGGTGTTGTTGAAGATTCTTGCAAGTCCCTTTGACTACAAGGAGATCAAACCAGTCAATCTTAAATGAAATTAGTCTGAATATTCACTGGAAGGACTAATGTTGAAGCTGAAACTCCAATATTTGGCCACCTGATGCGAAGAAGTCAGTCATTGGAAAAGACCCTGATGCTGGGCAAGATTGAAGACAGGAAGAGAAGGGGACACCAGTGGATGAATTGGTTGGGTGTCATCACCGACTTGATGGATGTGAGTTTGAGCAAGCTCCAGCAGTTGGTGTTTGACAGGGAAACCTGCCTTGCTGCAGTCCATGGGATTACAGAGATTTGGACATGACTGTGCAACTGAACTGAAATGAACTGTTTTTTTCCCTGGAGTTATCTATACACATCATTCCTCTCTTCTTCATTGCTAAACCAATATTCATTTTATTTTCATGGCTACTTTTTATCATAAAAGAGAGCCCACGTAAAAGACAGAGAATGGGCAGATTAAAGGTCATCACAGGAGTCCCTGAACCCAGCCAAACCTGAAGCTGGACTGCTTCTGGCTTCCTAGGTCATATCATTCAATAACTTAGTTTATTATCATCAAAGATGATTGATTGGGATCTCTTCATTTGTAACTGAAGGAGGTCTGATTAATTTGCAAGAGGTCTGGGGAAAAGTTTACTGCTCCTGTACTTCTGGCTATGCAAATACATCCATTACCAATTTCATTAAGATTTTTTTGCTAAAAAATCAGTCTTTTTTTTTTTTTGCATGAGTGGAACGTTTCGTTGTTGTTGTTCAGTTGCTCAGTAGTGTCTGACTTTTTGCGACCCCATGGACTGCAGCACACCAAGCTTCCCTGTCTTTCACTATTTCCCCGAGTTTGCTCAAACTCATATCCATTGAGTTGATGGTACCATCTCTGTGGAGAGAGCAAATTAGCCAAGATGGCATGTTCAGGCTCTCTCACCCCACGTTTGTTGACTCTGTAACAGCTGAGATTACTTGTAGCACTGTGCATGTGCATCACGAGGTACTCGCTTAATCATGGATTTGTGCGCGGCACGCCTGCATGAGCTCCACCCATAAAGTGATGGGAACCACTGCTGCATCATGGCTCTGTCCTCCAGGTCAGCCACAAGAGGAAGAATATAGTGTGAATGCTTTTATGGCTTCTGTGGCAGCCAGAAGAGAATAAATGTGTCTGCAGTTTCTATGGCTCCTTGCATCTTCTTCCACGCTCTTAACTTGTGCCTTACTTACCCTGGGTTCAGCGAACAGTGCAGAGAGTGTGAACAGCAAGACATTTGGTGTCACAAACAGGATGAAGCACAGTATACCATCCAACCATCTTACTCTCTGTTGTCCCCTTCTGCTCCTACCCTCAATCTTTCCCAGCATCAGGGTCTTCTCGAATGAGTTGGCTCTTCACATAAGGTGGCCAAAGTATTGGAGTTTCAGCTTCAGCTTCAGCATAAAAACTTCCAATGAATATGCAGGACTAATTTCCTTTAGTCTTGACTGATTTGATCTCCCTGCAGTCCAAGGTACTCTCAAGAGTCTTCTCCAATACCACAGTTCAAAAGCATCAATTCTTTGGCTCTCAGCCTTCTTTATGGTCCAACTCTCACATCCCCGGAAAACCATAGCTTGGACTAGATGGACCTTTGTCACCAAAGTGATGTCTCTGCTTTTTAATGCCCTATGTTTTTCATATATTTTCTTCCAAGGAGAAAGTGTATTTTAATTTCATGACTACAGTCACTGTCTGAAGTGATTTTGGAGCCCAAGTAAAAAGAAAAGTCTCTCAATGTTTCCTTTTTTCTCCCATCTATTTACCATGAAGTGATGGAACCAGATGCCATGATCTTAGTTTTCTGAATGATGAGTTTTAAATCAGCTTTTTTACTCTCCTCTTTCACCTTCATCAAAAGGCTGTTTAGCTCCTCTTTTTTTTTCTGCCATTAAGGTGACATCATCTGAATACCTGAGACTATTAATATTTCTCCCAGCAATCTTGACTCAATCTTGTGCTTCATCTGGCCTGGCATTCCACATGATGTACTCTGCATATAAATTAAATAAGCAGAGTGACAGTATACAGCCTTGATGTACTTTCCCAGTTTTGAACCAGTTCATCATTCTATGTGTGATTCTAACTGCTGCTTTTTGACCTGCATACAGCTTTCTCAGGCAGCACCTCAGGTGGTCTGGTGTTGTATCATAAACATAATACAAAAACCACACTGTGTTTATATGTCTACAACAGATGTTTATTTTCTAATAATCATTTATGGGTTCATATTTCTTTCCTTGTTACTGACTTTACTATAATAAGATTCCTTTAAAGATAAGACAAAGTACATTTACTCTTCTGTCCCAAAAGACCAGATTAGACTATATCCATTCATTGGATATCTTGATCAAAGTAATATTCCTTCATTTTTGCAAATTGCCTAAGACTTCCTTACGACATAAAATAATCTGTTATGATGCAGAGACACATTCATTAACCTGTGTACATGGCAGAAACTTCTGGACCTTCTGATGAAATAGAACTAGAATCTGGAAGTCCATTAGTAACTGTTTTTGTAAAAATGGCATACGCTAAGAGTTGGATATGACTGAATTGACTTAGAATGCATGCATGCTATAGAGCACATAACAGGAGTACATAGGGCATATGAACAAACATTTTCAGGAATGAAGCAGGAATGCGGAGACAGAACAAAATGTGATGGGAACACTGACAACCTGATAGTAGTAGTAACTATGAAGCAGATAATAGAATACTTTCCCCTTTAACAAAGATCAAGGGTGAACCTTTTTGAGCAAAATATTCAATAGCAGAAGAAGAGCTACTTTATTCAGCAGAATTATTCCTTGGCACTTATCCTACTACAGATTCTCAGAATATAAGTAACAGTTGAGTTGTAGCAGTATGGTTCCTCTATTTCAATATAGCCTCTTTATTTTCACCAGAGATAATTTTGTATCTACAACATGGGCATGTTTTTTCAAATGACATTTTTTGATAATTTATTTTCAATTCATAAATGCATGTAATAGATGTATGTAATCCAGTGAGATTTCTTTCCTGTGGGATGAGAGAAAGATAAGTTTGGAGATTTCATAGAAGCCTTTCATCACCCATCAGTATGGTCATAAATTCATGTGCCCCTGAGCACTCACAATAACATCTCAGGCACAGTTTAGACTGCACTATCATATGTGAGTAAAATCTTGTCTTTTTTTCCTGAAACTTCATCATTCTACATAAAGCTTCAGAGATTATGACTCCTCAAAACAGTGATTTGGGTAGAGTGGCAAGTGGGCACAGTAAACCTTGTATTTATCCTTTCTTAATTGTTATTTAGCACAAAGAGATGTTTGAAGTAAGTATCACCTCTAAACTACATGAAAGTGAAAGTGCTAGTATCTCAGTTATGTCCAACTCTTTGCGACCCCATGGACTGTAACCTGCCAGGTTCCTCTGTCCATGGGGTTCTCCAGGCAGGAATACTGGAGTGGGTTGCCATTCCCTTCTCCAGGGGATCTTCCTGACCCAGGGATCAGACCCAGGTCTCCCACATTGCGGATGGATTCCCATCTGAGCCACCTGGGAAGCCCTCTAAACTATAAATATATATATATATATATATATATATATATGCATATGCATATGTATATATGCATATGTATGTATACTATATATGTATATAAACTATAAACTATATATAAACTATATGTATATATATAAATATATGCATATGTATATATACACATATAAATACATATATTTAATACATATATATAGAATAAATACATGCATACATATATGCATGCATATATTCACATATGTATATATTTACATATATATACACATATATATCAATATACATATATAAATATATATTTAATACACACATAAATACATATACCTATAAAAATACATATATAAATATATATACTATATATTTATAAACTATATATACTTGCATGCATATGTATATGTGTATACACATATATATATATATATATATATATATATATGCTTATATACTTACTATTGACTTTCCTGGTATTGCTAAACCTCTATAGAAGATAAAAAGCTAAAGTCTGCACTATTACTTTAAGAAACTACTATAGACTATTAACAAGGGTTTGACTGTAGAACATTTTAGACATTTTGCCCTGATTTAATTTTATAGTTATTTAAAATATAGTCTATATCAAAGCCATCATACTTTTTTAAAGAAAATATTCTGATTAGATTTTATTTTTGAAGTACTAAAATGAAGAACCACAAAGAATCCCAAGAGTTAACATCACAGTTAGACAGGACTTGGAAATTTCGCTAGAACTCTTGACAAGTTGTTGATATTTGTCAAGAGATGGAATATGACAGGATCCTGAGAAAAGAGGTGCAAAGTTTAAAGTCTGGGAGTTCAGCATAAATATTTCTGAAACTTCTTCAAAAAATTTAATCACTATATAAATTTTATCACAATTTCAGTATAAGTATAAATATAATAACACAGCTACAATGATAATGTAACTACATACTAGACAACTATATTATAAATAGAGTTGAAATTTACCCTGAAGTTGGGAATGCTCTGGGAGTTCAGTAGTTAAAACTCTGTGTTTTCACTGCTTGAGGGCCTGGGATTCAACCTCTGTTCTGGGACCCTAAATCCCACAAACTGCATGGCCAATATAAAAAAAAAAAAATCAGTATTACTTTGATTTATGCTAAATCAATTTTTAGCCAGTAAACTATTGTGCTTTGTGTGATTGAAACTTGTAATCAAAATGACAATCCGATCCATTTTGGTCCAATGTCAAATGTGAGCTACGTAGTAAAGCACCAGAAATACTGTGATCATGTTTTGCCAAAGAAAGTAAGGGCAAAGTTTCTGCATTCTGACTAGAACTGGGTTGAATTAATTTGGTCCCTCTAAACATTAAACATTTTCTAGTGCAAACTAGGCAGACAGAGAATAATTTAACCGTGATTCAACACAGGTCTGTTTTATATATAATATTTGTTTAAAAAAGTTCTGATTAAAAATATCAATGCTGCCTCAGCAATCCAACTACTGGGCATATACCCTGAGAAAACCATAATTCAAAAACACACATGTACCCCAATGTTCACTGTAGCACTTGTTACAATGGCCAGGACATGAAAGCAAACTAGATGCCCATCAACAGATGAGTGGATAAAGAAGCTGTGGTACATATATGGAATGGAATATTACTAAGTCAGGAAAAGGAAATAATTTCAGTCAGCTATAGTGAACTGGATTAGCTTAGAACTTGTTAAACATAGTGAAGAAAGTCGGAAAGAGAAAAACAAATATTGTATAATAATGCACACATTTGGAATCTAGAAAAATGGTATTGGTAAACCTATTTGAAGGGCAGGAGTAGAAATGCAGACACAGAGAACAGATGCGTGGACCCATGGGGAAAGGAGAGGATGGGAAGAATTGAGAAAGTAGCACTGAAACACATGCATTACCATATGTGAAATAGATAGCTAGTGGGAAGCTGCTGTATAACACACGGAGCTCTGTAACAAAGTAGAGGGGTGGGATGGGAGAAAGGTTCAAGAGGGTGGAGACGTGTGTATACCTATGGATGGTTCATATTGTTTTATGGCATAAAACAACACAAAATTGTAAAGCAATTACTCTACAATTAAAAAAATCATTGCTTAAGTAAATATAGCATAGCATAAAAAGATTATATATATATTTAAGATTCTTAGAGAAAAACGAGGTTGTTTTTTGGTTCTCCAATGATGATACCTTTAGTGATTTAGTGGGCAATCAATTTGCACATCTCAAAATCTATTTTACACTGCATATATTTTTCCCCTTCATGGATCACAGCCTTGTTACCATGAAGGTGCTTGTACAACTCAATGAAGCAATAACTCAATGAACGATGCCATGCAGGGCCACACAAGATGGACAGATCATAGTGAAGAGTTCTGACAAAACATGGTTCACTGGAGAAGTAAATAGCAACCCACTCCAATATTCTCATCTGCAGAACCCCATGGACAGTATGAAAGGCAAGAGGATATAACGCTGGAAGATGAGCCCTCCAGGTTGGAAGGTGTCCAATATAATATTGGGGAAGAGCAGAAGGAAATTATTAATAGCTCCAGAAAGGATGAAGCAGCTGGGCCAAAGCAGAAATGACACTCCATTGCGAATGTGTCTAGTGGTGAAAGTAAAGTCCAGTGCTATAAAGAACAATATTGCCTATGAACCTGGAATGTTAGGTAAATTGGATATGGTCAAGTACGAGATGGCAAGACTGAACACTGACATCTTAGGAATCAGTGAATGGGAATGGAGGGGAATGGGCGAATTTAATTCAGATAAAATTGTATCTACTACTGTGTGCAAGAATCCCTTTGAAGAAATGGAGTAGCCCTCATAGTCAACAAAAGAGTCTGAAATACAGTAATTGATTTCAGTCTCAAAAAATGTAGAATGATATTGGTTCATTTATCACAGTAACCCAAGTTTATGTTCCAAACACTGATGCTGAAGAAGCTGAAGTTGACTAGTTATATGAAAACTTATAAAACCTTCTAGAACTAAGACCATAACAAGATGTCCGTTTCTCCATAAGGAATTGGAAAGTAAATGTCAAAAGTCAAGAGATACCTGGAATAACACGCAAGTTTAGGCTTGGAGTACAAAATGAAGCAGGGCAAAGGCTAACAGGATTTTGTCAAGAGAAACCACTGGTGATAGCGAATGGCCTTTTGCAACAAGCCAAGAGATGTCTCTACACACGGACAGGACCACGTGGTGAACAGTGAAATCAGATTGGTTATATTCTTTGCAGCAAAGATGGGAAATCTCTATACAGTGAGCAAAAACAAGACTTTGAGCTGACTGTGGCACAACGTTCATCAACTCCTTATTGGAAAATTCAGGCTTAAATTGAAGTAGAGAAAACCACTAAGCCATTCAGTTATAGTCTTAATCAAATTCCTTATGATTATACAGTGGAGGTAACAGATACATTTAAAGGACTTGCTCTGGTAGACAGAGTGCCTGAATAATTATGAATGGAGGTTCATAAGATTGTACAGGAGGCAATGACTGAAACCATCCCAAGGAAAAAGAAATGCAAGGAGGCAGAGTGTTTCTCTGAGGAGGCTTTATAAATAGCCTCCTATTTATAAGGGAAAAGAAGATAAGCAAAAGGCAAGGGAGAAAGGGAAGAATATACCCAACTGAACACAGAGTTCCAGAAAATAGCAAGGAAGGAAAGATAAGAAGGCCTTCTTAAATGAACAATGCAAAGAAATGGAGGAAAACAATTGAATGTGAAAGATCTCTTCAAGAAAACTGGAGATATCAAGGGAAACTTTTATGCAAGGATGGTCATGATCAAGGAGACAAAGGGTAAAGACTTAACAGAAGCAGAAGGGATGAAGAAAAGGAGACAAGAATACACAGAAGAACCATGCAATGTCTTAATGACCCAGATAACCACGGTGGTGTGGTAACTTACCTAGAGTCAGATATCCTGGAGTGTGAAGTCAGGTGGGCCTTAGGAAGCATTACTATGAACAAACCTAGATGAGGTTACAGAATTCCATCTGAGCTATTTAAAATTCTAAATGGTGATGCTGTTGAAGAGTTGCACTCAATATATCACCAAATTTGGTAAAGTCAGCAGTGGCTACAGGAATGGAAGAAGTCAGTTTTCATTCCAGTCCCAAAGAAGGGTAATGCCAAAGAATGTTCCAATCACCATATGTGTGTTAGTTGATCAGTCATGTCTGATCTTTGTGGCTCCATGGACTGTAGCCTGACAGGGATGGGATTCTCCAGGCAAGAATACTGAAGTGGGTTGTCATTTCCTTACAGTTGTGCGCATGTCTCATGCTAGCAATGTTGTGCTCAAAATCATTCAAGCTAGACTTCAGCACTCCATGAACCAGTAACTTCCAGATGTACAAGCCAGGTTTAGAAAATTCTAAGATAACAGAGATCAAATTGACAACATTCTTCAGATCATGGGAAGAACAAGAGAGTTCCAGAAAAATGTGAACTTCTTCTTCATTAACTACACTAATGCCTTTGACTATGTGGATCACGGAAAACTGTGGAAAATTCTTAAAGAAATGGGAGTACCAGACCACCTTACCTATCTCCTGAGAAACATGTATGCAGGTCAAGAAGCAAAAGTTATAACTGAGCATGAAAAAATTGACCTGTTCAAAATTGTGAAAGGACTACAACAAGACTGTGTATTATCACCCACCTTATTTAACTTCTATGCAGAGTACATCATGCAAAATGCTGGGCTTGATATATCACAAGCTGGAATTAAGATTGCCAGGAGAAATATCAATAACATTGATGAAGAATAAAAGAGCCTCCTGATGAGGGTGAAAGAGGAGAGAAAAAAAGCTGGTTTGAAACTCAACATAAAATATAAGCTAAGATCATGACATCTGGTCTCATCACTTCGTGAAAAATAGAATTGGAAAAAGGAGAAGCAGTAACAAAATGTATCTTCTTGAGCTCCAAAATCACTGTGGATAGTGACTGCAGCCATGAAATAAAAAGACACCTGCTCCTTTTTAAGAAAGCTATGATGAACCTCGAAAGTGTATTAAAAATGTCTTAGATATCTAAAAAAAAAAATCATTCTTTATTGACTGAGTCAAAAAACATATATTGATTTCCTACCATGTGTCAAGTCTTGAGAGAGGTTCTGCTGAAATTAAACATGACATGGACAAGCCCTCAAGGATTTTTATTTCAAGGAAGAGACACATAGCTTAATTAACCATTAAACTATTAATATGATATAGTCAATGATTTCCCATTTAAGATAGAGTATGCACAAGCCAAGAGGGTTTGTGGGCACACACTCCAGCTTTCTTGCTGACTGTGACAACTCTAAGTTATGTGGCACATGATTTTTAACAGGCTCTCTGCCAGACTGGAGCCTTACGTTCACAGCAATAATCTTCTTATTAAATCAATCTCTTCCATATTTTATTTTTGCACTCCCCTGCGATAATCCCTGGGACCTCAACTGTGGTAACTGCATGCAAATTATTTACTTCAATTCTTATTTTGGAAGAATCCAAGCTGAGACACATAGCAAACCTTATGTCTTTGGGAATTATGTTTGATCAGATGTGGACATGGGTCTGGAATGGTGCCTGGAATTGATGCTTAGAGCAGCTTGCTTTTTCTGCCAGTGTTTCAATTGGTGCAGCCAACACCATGTTCCCTTCACATGGAGATCTATCTGTTTACAGGAGGAGGGAAAGGTGTGTGAAATAGCTTGTCCTAGAAGTTCTGATAATTTTTTCTCCAGTTGTGCAAACTATCTGGCATTCTTCCTAGTTAGGCTACCAATAAATCCCATTTCTTATTTAAAAAAAAATAGCATTTTTGTTTATATTGTATGTGATCAAAAGTCATGTATAATGAACACCCTGAAGGGAAAGAACTGATTAAGTAAGAGAATTTGGTGGCAGAGAAGTTCAGGAGAAAGGGGACAGACATAGGTAAACATATGGCTGATTAATGTTGATGTATGACAGAAACCGACAAAATATTGTAAAGCAGTTATCTGCAAATTAGCATTGAAATATATGCACTGCCATATGTAAAATAGATACCCAGTGGGAGTCTGATGTATGACACAGGTAACCCACAGTCTGTGCTCAGTGACAAGCTAAAGGGCTGTGGTGGGAAGGAAGGTTGGAGGGTGGGTTTCAGGAGGAAGGAGGCATAACATAAAATCATGTTAAAAAGCTTATTACGACCTACTGAAAATAGTAGTTTTATCTTCTTTTTTTGCTGTAATTCCTATTGTTGTTATTATTTTTTTCATTTATTTTTATTAGTTGGAGGCTAATTACTTTACAATATTGTAGTGATTTTTGCCATACATTGACAAGAATCAGTCATGGATTTACATGTGTCATTGTTTTTAAAGTTGAATTGGCAATGATTTTGCAATATTTGTCAATTTTAAAGAAAATATTAATAATGTATAATTATAAAACAAAAAGAAAAAATATTTATAAATATTTTCTGACTTGCCAAGAGATATAGCTCTCTTTTTATTATTTCCATTAAGTTTTAAAATCCAGGGAATTTCAAATTTTTATTAAGAAAAAATAAAAAGTTCTAATGCTTTTAGAAATCATTTATTTTAATGCTTTTCTTTAATGTATGGTTTTTGCATTACCTTGTTTGAATGGATGGAAGATACACTCTAATTTTTCACTATTACTTCATTTCTAATTACTCCAGCCTATAAGATTTCCAATGTGATCCTTATAAAATATAGCTCTTAATGATAAAATTCTTCCTAAAATGTTTTTATTAAAACCTATATATTGTTAGTATACTAAATTCTATGCCACCCCTTCCAGAAAATAAAATATGAAAAGGCTACAATTTTTAGAGATGATAAAATATTAAGTGATTAAAGTGCTATATCTGTAATCTACATTGACTGAATTCTGGGTTGGAGCAGAAGTTTAGTAACTAAATTCAATGCAAAAATGGCATTTATTAACTATTCTCATGCATTTGCGAAAATAGTCACTCAAGAGAACATTTGAGGATTGTTCATTATTTGTGTGTGAAGAACTGCAGTTAATAAAATAGATTTAGCTGAATATATTTGGATAGGTATACATAGGAGAGGAATAGCATAGAATTAATTCACTTATTTCAAGTTGTGACAGACTTTCAGCTGTCATTGCATGTATTCATAACAAGTACCCTCCACATGAATATATATCAACTTCTAAACCCAATGATGATGGGAAATTTAGTTTGGAACTAAGTATATCTGCAAAGCTTTGGCTTATTTTAAATTAAATCCACATCTACTTTTTTTTTTTTTTCCACTGTCTACTGCATTTCAGTAATCTCATTTCCTCAATTCATTGACATATGTTGCTAGTTGGTACCAAAGCTCCATCTCAGAAATGTCAAACTAAATGAATAAGGCAAAATCATGGAAAACAAGGTATCCTGTGAGCTCTCTAAATTCCCAGGTTCTGAATGGTCTGATTCATCAGGAAGCACACTGCAGTACTCTGGCTGACCAGTGACCCTGAGTTCCAGTGCCTCAAAAGAACATTTCTAAGAAGCAGCTTAGTGTCAAAATGCCCTGTCTCCCAGATAGTACTAGTTAAGCTCAAAGTAGAAATGGTGGAATGCATTCAAATTTTTGTATCTTTAAGTTGCAAAAAAATTTAATCACAATGAAATATTTAAGGAAATAACATGTACTATAGCTGTACTCTGATATTACAATTTAAATATAACAGTAGTAGTGATTGATGAATTGTGCTGAAGTGAGTTGGAATAATAACTTGTTTTCTAAATTAGGAGAACCATAATATCTTGAAAGTAAATAATTTATAACAAAATTTTGTTCTGGTTGCTAAAGATGCAATGTCTACAGCAAGAATAAACTTATGATCATGGAAATTCAGAACTTAAATTGAAATATTTGATAATTGAGAAAGAAAAACTAGCTTAAATTAATATCAATGCTCTTCTGAAGACTGTGTGGCCTGCCAGTCACAAGGCATTCCAGGTTTCTTACTAATGTTTCTGGGGTATCTTTGTTTCATTATTCTACTTTCAACTTACTGTTGTCTCTATATGTCAAAGTAATTTCTTTTACATATAATGTAGTCAGTGCTATTTTTTTTAATATGTTTGCTTCTGCCTTTCAATTGAAATGTTTTTAAAAATCATATTTAATGCAATTGCTGCTATATATGGCTTTAAATAAGTCATCCTGCTATTTGTTTTCTACTTGTTGTATCTGTGCTTTGTTCCTTTTCACTCGTCTCCTTTTGGATTAAGTTATTTTAGGTTTTCATATAATATCTTATTAAAGAGGAATCATATTTCAACTTTCCAAACTCTAACTGGAAGCAATTTTGACTTTTGACCTGATGACAGACACCACAGAGAATGGCAATGGCTTGTGGCAAGGTATGATGTGAAAATATAAAGCCAGCTGGTCCCAGATTCTTTCATGGGGATATGAGTGAGGAAATATGGAGAGAATTTTCCACTCAACGGTAGGGACTGAAGTTGAAAGGTCATGATGCAGAGATAAAAGACAAGGGAAGCTGTGCTGTGTCATCTGCATGTCAATATTTACAAAAGATTTGAAACTTTGAACATGGAGAGATATTTGCAGATAGAATAAAAAGATGAAACTATATGATAAGATACTAAAGGAGGAAGATGACCATTGTGTTTAGACTATTCACCCTCTTTTTCCCTTATTTTTCAATTCCAATCCCACTCTGTGAATGCCACCAATAAAGTTATCTTACAGTAGCTTGAATGACTATGCTCCTCAAATTAAAAAATCTGAGTAGTATCACTACAGTTATCTGGGGCTTACTTCTAGCACTGAAATGGTAAAGGAAAGAAAATCCTCTTGTTTCTTATAGCTTCTAAAGAGTATAAAAAATATATTGGCAACAAAATAAGTATACATATATATATATATAGTTGTTCTACTCATTATGCTATAACCATGGAAAAAAGTTTAAATGGTCATCATAAATATTAAAATATTTAATGTATTTTAAATAGTGATGCAATGCCATTTTTTTTCTGACACAACTGTGTTGAAATAATTACAACTGAATTTTTTGTAAAATTATAATTTTAATTTTGTTTTTCCATTTTTTTAATATAACTGGGATGAGTTTAAATGGATGGCTGATTATTTATCTATGAAACAAAGTAATTTGCTTTCTTTGAATCACTCTAATATGAAAAGCAATGAAATAATATGCTTCATTTGCTAACTACTTTGAATACATCTAATCACTAAAGCTCAATTTTACTTTAAGATTGGTCATCACATTAACCCACTTGCTTTCCAAATCATTTTAATAATTTTTGTTTAATTTCTTAAAGACCTTAAAACAACAGTGGCATTAGCATTAACTCTGCTTCCATAGCAGATTTAGTAGTTTTCCCTTGATTCTTTCATTTGAACCCATTAATTAGAAGCTAGCATAATTTTATTTAGACTTTAAGTGAAATAGAGTTGTATGAGAAGCCAGCAATGAGGTGTTTTCCCAATAAAACAACAAACAAATTTCCACCATGAGCATATTCTTCAGAGTCTTTACTACTGATTCCAATTTTTGCATCCTAACGTGAGGATTGCTCATCTCTACCCATCTTACCTGTCTGCAGGATTTAAAGGTGAACACTGTGAAATTAACATGAATGAGTGTTTTGCTTCTTTGTCACAACTGTGGTGACTGTAAAGATGGGTCAACAATTTAAGGTAGATAAAGCCAAAACACATCTAGATACATGCTGATGTATCTAAATGTATACATATGGCAATGAACACATTGAAAAACCCTTCTGCTTATTAACAATTTGATTATTTGACATTTGACTTTAAAATTGTATATCAATGGAGTTATTAAGTATCTTGTTTATAATGAATGTTTGCAGACCAAGTTTTCTCAACCTCTGTGTGAAACAGTGTTTCTGTAAACCTTGCAACAATAATGGAAATTCTGAGGATCTGACAAATAGGTTTAGCTGCTACATTTTTTTCTGAATCAATTACTTTATATGTAAAATGTAATAATAATAAAGATACATGTACCCATTATTCAACTTAAGAAACAGAACATTGCTAATACACTTGTGTTTGTCTTCATGTAATGGTCTATAGGGTAACAAAGACTCAAACACAACTGAAGTGACTTAGCAGGCATGCACTCTTCACTCTTCCACCCAATTATATTGAATATCCTGAATTTATGTTTATTTCCCTTGCTTTTAGTATACATAATTTAACTGTTTCTATGTATGCCTGAACAAAACATTCTTTAGTTTGCATATCAATATAACTGAGGTAATACTGTATATAGACTTCTGAAATAATTCATTCTGTTGAAGATGGCATTTCTGCATTATCTGTTGGTTATGTACCTGTTAGCTCATGCTCATTTTTAGCTATTGTAGAATCTTCCATTTAGGTATATGCCAACAGCATTTATCAGTCTCTTGGGTGTGGATATTTGGGTTATTTGTCTTTTATTTTTTAGAAATAATAATACTATTGAGGTTTTCAAATAGTCCTCCAAGTCTCAGAATCACTGTAGGTTTCCTATCCAGAGAATAGTTGGACAATGGGTAGACATGTTCACACTTACTCTGTCTCAGTTTTTTTGTTTTTTTTTTTTTCAATTCACTTTGAAAATGAAATGGTCACACCCTTAACAGAAGTGAATAACACTTTTTGCAGTGTCCAAATGTTCTGTTTGGACTTATCTGCTGTTTATGAATCATAACTCCTCATAGTTTTCCTGTTTTGTCCTGATGCTTATGAGACTGAGCACTTTTTCATTACATTCCAAGATGTTTCATTTCTTTTCTAGAAATGACTTTTTATGACTTATGCCTATTCTTGTTCTCTTCTTATTGATTTATAAGAACCTTTATATTCTGTTAGTTGTATGTACTATTGAAAATATCTTCTACTGATTGTGACTTGGCATTTCACCTTGTTTCTGAAGATTTTGAGTTCAGTTCGTTCAGTTCAGTCGCTCAGTCTTGTCCGATTCTTTGCGACTCCATGAATCGCAGCACGCCAGGCCTCCCTGTCCATCACCAACTCCTGGAGTCTACTCAAACTCATGCCCATCGAGTCGGTGATGCCATCCAGCCACCTCATCCTCTGTCGTCCCCTTCTCTCCTGCCCCCAATCCCTCCCAGCCTCAGGGTCTTTTCCAATGAGTCAACTCTTCGCATGAGGTGACCAAAGTATTGGGAGTTTCAGCTTCAGCATCAATCCTTCCAATGAACACCCAGGACTGATCTCCTTTAGCATGGACTGGTTGGATCTCCTTGCAGTCCAAGGGACTCTCAAGAGTCTTCTTCAACACCTCAGTTCAAAAGCATCAATTTTTTGGCGCTCAGCTTTCTTCACAGTCCAACTCTCACATCCATACATGACCACTGGAAAAACCATAGCCTTGACCAGATGGATCTTTGTTGGCAAAGTAATGTCTCTGCTTTTTAATATGCTGCCTAGGTTGGCCATAACTTTCCTTCCAAGGAGTAAGTGTCTTTTAATTACATGGCTGCAATCACCATCTGCATTGATTTTGGAGCTCCCCAAAAATAAAGTCTGACACTTTCCACTGTCTCCCCATCTATTTCCCATGAAGTGAGTAATAAGGCTTAATTTTATTGTAACTAAATTAGTCATTTTTTGTGTGTGTCTGGCTTGCTTAAACATATTTTAAAATGTTTGCCTTATAACAAAATGGTGTTTCTTATATTACCTTTTAAAATATTTAAAGTTCTGCCCTTTATATTTAAATCTTCATCTACCTGAATATTGTGTATCTGTGTATGTGTGTGTGTGATGTAAGGTAGGCATATAAGTTCATTTTTCCCCCAGTTTTGGGAGAATGCATATTTCTGAGATTTGATACGATTCATTCAGGGTATAGTCTGTCTTCAGTTAAGTGTTTCCATATCTCATCACCAAAAGTGGAATCTAACACATGCTCTGGAACCAATGAGAAATGATTGACAGAAGGCAGGGGAAAACTGACACCAGCTTCTAAGTCCACTTTTTCAGAGCATTTAAAAGAAGGCTTATATGATGAGAAGCACAGCCTCCTTAAGTCACAGAGGAGTATTTGCCTCTCCAAGTAGGTAAGTTAAGGTGAACTCAAAAATTTGCAGAACTGAGCCATATCTGTCTCCTGTCTACAAAGTTATTATCCAAGCTGTGTTGATTTGCTGTTGTCATTTTCAAAAGATTGAAAACTACATATTAAAAAAATAACAGTCATTTATTATTATTTTTGAATCTGTGGCCTTTGAAATTTGACTAATATCATTGTGTTCACCCAAGTTTCTCAGGGACACAGCTGATGGGGAAGGGTGTTTGTAAGTCTGTTATATAAGCTGAAGTGGCTCCGCTAGAAATTTCTCTTATCCTCTTTGGACTACCATGTTCTTCTCATGAAAGGGCAGAGATTCAAGAAAACAAACAGAAATATGGAAAGCTTCTTAAGCCCTTGGCTCAGAAATAGCACCCTTCCTCTTTACTTATAGATTACTGTTCATAAAGACTCATGGTCAATCCTGAAAATGTGGGGAAAATAAGTCGTCTCTTTCCCATGGGTAAGCTCTGGCCAGGAAATGTGGGGGAGAATTAAGAATTAAAAAAAAAAAAATGTTATGAACTAAACAGGATCCAGGATTAGAACCTGGAAAATAGGTCCATTATTTATAGACTGAAGCATGGGATAGTGATTGCCCTGCAGGAGACCTGAGACTTCTGAGGCAGAGACTGAGATGAAATACATAGTAGAACTAAAATGAACTTATAAATCCAAATGAAGGTTTTTCATATGAATTCATTATATGCCCCATAAAGACCACTTTCCCAATTCCAATATAAGATCTCAAAGAGATACAGGGAGAAGCCACTCAAAATGCCCTCTGCTTAAAAGAGAACCACATTTTGGGTGCATGACCACAAGAATGATGAGTTCATTTATAGAGAGCTGACTTGATTACAGGGTTGATGTTGACCCTTCAATGTATCTTATGACAGTAACTTGTTTACCAAGCTGAGAAAAACCATAAAAAGCTTGATGGAAAATAACTAAGTACTACTGGTGAGCAAGCTGACAGCCCAACATGCAGATCACTGAAGAGTTTTTGTACATATTAATCCTCAAGCTTGACTCATGTATAGGAAAAATGGCTGCCAATACAATATTCTGACTGAACTGTAATTGAAATACAGCCTCTTCAGACTTGAAATGGATATTTGTGATTTCTGGATATGGCTCTGGATTACCAGATCAGTGGTGCCCTGAACACTGCCAGCGTCTTTTTTCAAAGGCCCTCTCCAGATTTCAGAAAGTCTACGAAGATATTATTGATATGCCAGCCAAGACTGGTTCTATTTAGAGATATCTTTGGAAGACGATGGTGTAACAAACAGGGGAAATTTAAAAACCCAAGACATTTAAAAACCCAAGCGATTTCCTTCTGGTTAAGGAAGCAAAGGTAGTCACTTTAGAAAACAGTTTAGCAGTTTCTTACAAAACTTGCAATATAATAAAACAATCACACTACTTGGCATTTGCCCAAATGAGTTGAAACTTATATTCCACTCAAATAGATGCTAATAGATGCTTACAGTGGTTTTATTCAAAATTGCCAAAACTTGGAAGTAGCCAAAATGTCCAACAGTAAATGAATGGATAAATAATTCTTGTATATACAGACAATGGATATTACTCAGTACTAAAAATAAATGAACTATCAAGCTACAAAAGATTAATTCCCTGATATATGAAAGCATGTAAATGATAGCCCCAATTCATTTGCCACACAAAGTCATTGCAAAACTGGATTTTGAAATTGACACTTTCTGAAACTTAGTGACATATATTTGCTATACAATAGAATTAATGTATTTTTAGCTACACTCATCAGTTCACTCAGGTCACTATTATATCATAATATCAAACTATTGAAAAGTATTATATCATGTCATAATATCAAACTATTGAAAATATATAGCTAAATGGAGAATTCACCAGAACATTAAGACTAACAGTGGCAGCTCTGTTCAAAGAACAGAGAAGAAGAAATTTTTCCAAATGCCTGGCTGGTATTATTATAGCCCAATCATTATATATATATGTATATGTGTGTGTGTGTGTGTGTGTGTGTATACATACATACACAATGTGTACTGTTCATGAGTTTAACAATTAAATACTTTAGCTAATATTTTAATTTGGTTTCATAACTGACTAAAAGTTTTAACCTTTAATACAAGAATCTGTATCCAGGTGGTTCTAGTGGTAAAGATCCTGCTGCCAATGCAGGAGACCCAAGAGAAGCTGGTCCAATCCCTGGATCAAAAAGATCCCCTGGAGAAAGGCATGGCGACCCAACCCAGTATTCTAGGCTAGAGAATCCCATGGACAGAGGAACCTGCTGGGCTACAGTCAGACACATGTAAAGTGGCTTGGCACTCACTCAAGAAGTTCTTATTGTAAAGTTTCACCAACAATATTTTATACTTTTATTTTTGTATTTGACTATAGGTTTTAATAAAATAATCTTTTGAGAGAAATATAGGTCAAATCTTAATATTACAAAAGTACTTAAAAATCAAAACTTTTGGTAAAAACTCTACAGTATGTTTCAGATCTTGTAATATGATTTAATCAATGTTGTGTGTGTTAGTCACTCGGTCATGTCTGATTTTTGTGACCCCATGGACTGTAGCCTGCCGGGTTCTTCTGTCCTTGGAATTCTCCAGACATGGAGTGGGTTGCCATTTCCTTCTCCAAATCAAAGTAGTGGCTGTATATTAAAATGTCAATTTTCTAGAACATAAAGATAATCTTCAACTTATTAATTTCTTTCTCATCTGAAATAAGATAAATATAAGATATAAGAATGTAAAGCAGATTCATCTTAGGGCTATGTGCCCCTGTGACTATATTGTACTTTTTCATCTTTTTTTTTTTTTTTTTTATGGCAGTATCACTGTATGTAAATTACAATCACTCTTCTTAATCTCATCTTGATTTTGATGTATCAATGTTTCTTCAGAAGTTGCCTCTTAAAAATGCATTTTAGTGATCAGAAAAGTACATCAAAAATATAAGTATAAATTTTTGTTTTACTAGTAAATTACATACAGATGGCTAACAAAATAATTTTTAAATGACTTTCAAAATATTGATAACCTGTTTTAGTCCCACTGCAACTTTTGAAATAAAAGCCTTATCTTTATTTATTTTTTTTTTATTAGTTGGAGGCTAATTACTTCACAACATTTCAGTGGGTTTTGTCATACATTGATATGAATCAGCCATAGATTTACACGTATTCCCCATCCTGATCCCCCCTCCCACCTCCCTCTCCACCCAATTCCTCTGGGTCTTCCCAGTGCACCAGGCCCGAGCACTTGTCTCATGCATCCCACCTGGGCTGGTGATCTGTTTCACCATAAATAGTATACATGCTGTTCTTTTGAAATATCCCACCCTCACATTCTCCCACAGAGTTCAAAAGTCTGTTCTGTATTTCTGTGTCTCTTTTTCTGTTTTGCATATAGGGTTATCGTTACCATCTTTCTAAATTCCATATATATGTGTTAGTATGCTGTAATGTTCTTTATCTTTCTGGCTTACTTCACTCTGTATAAGGGGCTCCAGTTTCATCCATCTCATTAGGACTGGTTCAAATGAATTCTTTTTAACGGCTGAGCAATATTCCATGGTGTATATGTACCACAGCTTCCTTATCCATTCATCTGCTGATGGGCATCTAGGTTGCTTCCATGTCCTGGCTATTATAAACAGTGCTGCAATGAACATTGGGGTGCACGTGTCTCTTTCAGATTGGGAGAAAATAATAGCAAATGAAGGAACAGACAAAGGATTAATCTCAAAAATATACAAGCAACTCCTGAAGCTCAATTCCAGAAAAATAAATGACCCAATCAAAAAATGGGCCAAAGAACTAAACAGACATTTCTCCAAAGAAGACATACAGATGGCTGACAAACACATGAAAAGATGCTCAACATCACTCATTATCAGAGAGATGCAAATCAAAACCACAATGAGGTACCATTACATGCCAGTCAGGATGGCTGCTATCCAAAAGTCTACAAGCAATAAATGCTGGAGAGGGTGTGGAGAAAAGGGAACCCTTTTACTCTGTTGGTGGGAATGCAAACTAGTACAGCCACTATGGAAAACAGTGTAGAGATTTCTTAAAAACCTGTAAATAGAACTGCCATATGACCCAGCAATCCCACTTCTGGGCATACACACTGAAGCCTTATCTTTAAATTGGAAACTTCTATTTCATCAAAAATATATTACATGCTTCATTGTCATAATTGCTTCTTTGAAATAGGATATTTTTAATATGCATGCTTGGTTACTCAGTCATGTCCAACTCTTTGACCCCAAGAACTATAGCCCACCAGGCTCCTCTCTGCATGGAATTCTCCAGGCAAGAATTCTCTTCTCCAGGGGATCTTCCTAACTCAGGAATTTAACCTGGGTCTCCTGAATCCTAGGAAGATTCATTACCATCTGGTTTGCCTATGTGTATGTATGTATATATATATATATGTGTGTGTGTGTGTTATAAGCGTACGTGCATATATATACAAACATACACAAAGATATAGAAAAGAACATATTTGTATGACTATTCATATATAGGCACACAGTAAGGTATTTATATGTATGCATGAGTGCTTACATTTTATTTATATGCATGCATGCTAAGTTGCTTCAGTCATGTCCAACTCTTTGGGAGCCTATGGACTGTAGGCTGCAAGAATCTGCTTTCCATGGAATTTTCCAGGCAAGAATATTGGAGTGGGTTGCCAGGCTCTTCTGCAGAGGATCTTCCCAAACCAGGAATCAAACCCAAGTATCATTAAATCTCCTACATTGTAGGTGGATTCTTTACCAATAGTGACACCCGGGAAGTTAATTTGATTAATTGGATAAAATGAAAATCATGAATCAATATAAATACAAATCAATAATTAAATAAATGAGCAACAGAATAAGTGAACACAAGAAAATGAAAAACTCTTCCTAACAGTCAAACGTCATCCAGTAAATGCAGAATAAATGATAAGCTGGAAAAGTACCATTTGGCAAATTATGTAGAGGCAGACGCTTGATTCAGTTAGGACCACCGATGGAGTATATCTCCTATTTTAAGTTCATTGAAATCTCCAGATTCTAGGGTACTGATTTGATAATGAAACCACACAGGAACCTTTCTGTCATCACAAAAAAATTAACTTAGGTGACAAAAGAAAAGGGATATGGATAGTTCCTCACTTTCAAAATGAGAGAAGTAAATGAGACCATCCCCAAGAAAAAGAAATGCAAAAAAGCAAAATAGCTGTCTGAGAAGGCCTTTCAAATAACTGTGAAAATAAGAGAAGTGAAAAGAAAAGGAAAAAAGGATAGATATATCTATTAGAATGCAGAGTTCCAAAGAATAGCCAGGAGAGAGAAGAAAGCCTTCCTTAGTGATCAATGCAAAGAAATACAGAAAAACAATAGAATGGGAAAGACTAGAGATCTCTCAAGAAAATTAGAGATACCAAGTGAACATTTCATGCAAAGATGGGCTCAATAAAGGACAGAAATGGTATGGACCTAACAGAAGCAGAAGATATTAAGAAAAGGTTGCAAGAATACACAGAAGAACTATATAAAACAGATCTTCATGACCCAGTTAATCACAATGGTGAGATCACTCACACTCACCTAGAGCCAGACATCCTGGAATGTGAAGTCAAGTGGGCCTTAGGAAGCATCACTACAAACAAAGCTAGTGGATTTGATGGAATTCCAGTTGAGCTATTTAAAATCCTGAAAAATGATGCTGTGAAAGTTCTGCATTCAATATGCTAGCAAATTTGGAAAACTCAGCAGTGGCCACAGGACTGGAAAAGGTCCGTTTTCATTCCAATCCCAAAGAAAGGCAATGCCAAAGAATGCTCAAACTACCGCATAATTGCACTCATCTCACACGCTAGTAAAGTAATGCTCAAAATTCTCCAAGCCAGGCTTCAGCAATACTGAACTGTGAACTTCCAGATGTTCAAGCTGGTTTTAGAAAAGGCAGAGGAACCAGAGATCAAATTGCCAACATCCAGTGTATCATCAAAAAAGCAAGAGAGTTTCAAAAAAACATCCATTTCCGCTTTATTGACTATGTCAAAGCCTTTGACTGTGTGGATCACAATAAACCGTGGAAAATTCTGAAAGAGATGGGAATACCAGACCACCTGACCTGCCTCTTGAGAAACCTGTATGCAGGTCAGGAAGCAACAGTTAGAACTGGACATGGAACAATAAACTGGTTCCAAATAGGAAAAGGAGTATGTCAAGGCTGTATATTGTCACCCTGCTTATTTAACTTATATGCAGAGTACATCATGAGAAACACTGGGCTGGAAGAAGCACAAGCTGGAATCAAGATTGCCAAGAGAAATATCAATAACCTCAGATATGCAGATGACACCACCCTTATGGCAGAAAGTGAAGAAGAACTAAAATGCCTCTTGATGAAAGTGAAGGAGGAGAGTGAAAAATTTGGCTTAAAGCTCAACATTCAGAAAACTAAGATCATGGCATCTAGTCCCATCACTTCTTGGTAAATAGGTGGAGAAACAATTGAAATAGTGGTTGACTTTATTTTGGGGGGCTCCAAAATCACTGCAAATGGTGATTGCAGCCATGTAATTAAAAGACGCTTACTCCTTGGAAGGAAAGTTATAATCAACCTAGATAGCATATTAAAAAGCATAGACATTACTTTGCCAACAACGGTCCGTCTAGTCAAGGCTATGGTTTTTCCAGTGGTCATGTATGGATGTGAGAGCTGGACTGTGAAGAAAGCTGAACACCGAAGAATTGATGCTTTTGAACTGTGGTGTTGGAGAAGACTCTTGAGAGTCCCTTGGACTGCAAGGAGACCCAACCAGTCCATCCTAAAGGAGATCAGTCCTGGGTGTTCATTGGAAGGAAGGTGTTCAGCTGAAGCTGAAGCTCCAATACTTTGGCCACCTGATGCGAAGTGTTGACTCACTGGAAAAGACCCTGATGCTGGGAGGGATTGGGGGCAGGAGGATAAGGGGAAAATAGAGGATGAGATGCCTGCATGGCCTCACCGACTCAATGAATGTGAGTTTGGGTGGACTCTGGCAGTTGGTGATGGACAGGGAAGCCTGACGTGCTGTGGTTCATGGGGTCGCAAAGAGTCGGACATGACTGAATGACTGAACGGAACTGAAACAAGAGTGAGAGGAAATTCTAAACTTTTAATGAATCAGTTTTTATTTAGGTTAAATTGAAAAAATCAATGGTCATTATTATAATTATATCATTGACAAGAAAGATGTCTTATAAATTCAAATATCTACAAAGTACAGTTTTCAACCTTTGGAAGTATGATAAAACTCTCCTAAATACATTCAACAAAGTATAAATGGAGGTCAAAGTCATTATCCTGTACTTGTATATTTTGCCATATTGCAACATTCTTAAATCTTACAGTAAGAGAAAACAATTTCTTAAACTTATCTTTAACTGTCATGTCTGAAACCACTGTGCCCATCCCTGGCCTACTGTGAGAACCCTTGAAGTCATCACAGTTTCATTGAGAACACACAACAGCCATCAAAAACAATATTGTTAAAAATGTATCTTGATTTTAGTAAGCATTTGCAGGAATCTTTACAAATTGAAAGACAATATTGAGATAGTGGAGACAGAAAAAAAAAAATTTCCCCCATTTGAACATAACTTCAGAGAGTAACAGCAACAATATTTAAGTCACCCTTCAAAAGTGATTGCAGTCATTTCCCTGCCACATGGAGAACTCTTGAGAAGTACAGTTCTGTTTAAACCTGCATGCCAGCACACATGCAATTTTAATGCCTTCTTTTGTGATGGACAGGGAGGCCTGGCGTGCTGTGATTCATGGGGTCGCAAAGAGTTGGACACGACTGAGCAACTGAACTGAACTGAACTGAACTGACTCAATGGATGCAAAGACCCTACTCTTACTTCATGATTAATTGGTAAACTATTTTCTGTCACCTTCTCTAGAAGTTGCCTCTCTTTTTATATGATCATACACCTATCTCTACTGGCATGTCTTTACTCTCCTTGGTTACATGCCCACATGCCTAAATTGCCTATGAGACTCAAAGAGACAAAACCAAGCTAGTAACACCTGAATCTGGGTACATGAACTTAGTTAATGTGTGAAGAATTGGGAGTTTGGGCATGTTAGTTTTCTTATGGTTATGTTTTTCCTTGATATTATCATTATGTCAAACCTTAATAGTACAATCTTGGCTTATAAAAGGCAAGGGAATCAGACATCGACTTACCAACATTTGTTGGATCACAGAGAAAGCAAGGGAATTATAGAAAAAAAAAAATCTACTTCTGCTTCATTGACTATGCTAAACTTTTTGTCTCTGTGGATCACCACAGCTGTGGAAAATATTTAAACAAATATGAGTACCAGACCACCTTGCCTGTCTCCTGGGAAATCTGTATGAAGGTCAAGAATGAACAGTTAGATTTGGACATGGAACAACTGACTGGATCAAAATTGGGAAAGGAGCTGACAAAGATGTATATTCTCATCATTAAAAATGCCAGGCTGGATGAATAACAAGCTAGAATAAAGATTTCCAGGAGAAATATCAATAACCTGAGATATGCAGATGATAATACTCTAAAGATAGAAAGTGAAGAGGAACTGAAAAGCCTCTTGATGAGGGTGAAAGAGGAGAGAGAGAGAGAGGAAAAAAAAAGTCTGGCTTGAAGCTCACCATTAAAGAAATGAAGATCATGGCATCTGGTCCCATCACTTCATGGCAAACAGAAAGTGAAAAAGTGGAAATAGTGACAGATTTTATTTTCTTGGGCTCCAAGATCACTGAGGACAGTGTCTGTGGCCATGAAATTAAAAGACACTTGCTCCTTGGAATGAAAGCTATGACAAAACTAGTCAGCATATTAAAAAGAAGAGATATCACTTTGTCAGTAAAGGTCTGTATAATCAAAGCTAGGGCTTTTTCAGTAGTCATATATGGATGTGAAAGTTGCCCATAAATAAGGCTGAGTACTGAACAATCAATGCTTTTGAATTATTGTGCTGGAGAAGACTCTTGAGAGTCCCTTGGACAGCAAGCAGATCATATCAGTCAATCCTAAAGGAAATCAACCCTGAATATTCATTGGAATAACTGGTGTTGAAGCTCCAATACTTTGGCCACCTGATGAGAAGAGCTGACTCATTGGAGAAGCCCCTGACGTTGAGAAGGATTGAAAACAAAAGGAGAAGGGAGCAGCAGAGGATGACATAGATGGCATCACTGACTCAATGGACATGAATGAGAAAACCCTGGGAGACAGTGGAGGACAAATGAACCTGGCATGTTGCAGTCTGTAGGGTTGCAAAGAGTCGAGAATGACTTAGTGACTGAACAACAACAACAACAAAACTTAATTAGGAAGAATTCCCTCACAACTTTGGAATAAAAATCTGTCTCAAAAGCATTGAAAGAAAGCTTGGTAAAGCTTTTTATCTAGACTTCTACAAAAAGGGGAAAGTTCACAGCTATGTAGATATTGATTTGCTAAGTGTACTTTTCTATTTAATTTTAGCTATGAAAATTAATTCAGTTTTTAATTAATATTTTTATGATTATAGAAGTTAAATTAGGGAAGATTAAATTATCTTCTTTATCCTTAACATCATTATTGATTTATCATCAATTATTTGGGTGTTGCTTTTAATGATGTTATTCCATGTACACATACACTAGTCACAATTCATCTCTGCAACATCGGTCTTCTCTCTTCTGGCAAATAGATACAGACTGATTAGGTGATTAACCATAAATTTGTTTAGCACAATAGCCAAGAAGAGACTGAGAATAAATGTGAGGTATGTATATTTATATTTGTAGCTGCCACAGTTTAGACAACAGAGGAAAGAAGTCGAGTCAATTGAGACAGAATCTGAATTTATAGAAAGAAATCCACTTAAGAACAAGGAAACACTTCCAAATGAGATGGAGGACAAATCTGAACTCAGCAACTCAGAGTTATCAAAGGCTGATGCATAAGATAAAGAGGGAACAACTGAACACTGAAACAGCATTCAGATGAAATTTCTGGAAACCACTCTCAGTACCAAGGTGTGTGAAAGTCACTTGCTCCCTTAAGTTCATGACACTTTGATTTTGACATCTAATCAGTGAAAACAAATGATTTCTCCAACATCTGCCACTCTGATTAGGCACTAATGAAGTAGTTTTTGCTAAAAGGACTTTTAAAAAAATTAACCAGAAGGGCTTTAGTATTAGAAAGAATTGTCATCCAATCCATAAAGAGAATAATTGCAATTTTCAGTATAGAATATTGTTAAAGCTGATGTTTATAAAGTAATGAAATAAGTGTAAGTACCAAATTAATTTCAATAATATCTATCAAATTTTAGGAACTATCTGTCCAAATACATTCATAAAGGACCATTAAGGAGTAAAATGCCTAGAAGATTGTTAGAGGTGGTCATCAAGAGATCTTGACTTTCTGTTGATTCATTAACAGGTTCTGGGTCATGGGAGGCTACTCACTCCATCCCCCTCCTTGAAATGTGCATCCTCTCATCATTCCCATGCTAAGAGCTAAATCAAGGATGCAGTCTTGATATGATGGTGTATTACTGAGACCATCTGAATGGTACTCATGCCAGAACTTCCTTAAGGCCTCTGTATGAATTCAGCCTTGTGGCTGCCTAACATGAGCCTATTATTTAAATTCCCTTGCCACCTACTGATCTGGGTAGTCTGCCCTCTATATTTTAGTTTATTCTTATTCTCTCTGTATGTGGCCAGTTTTAAATTTTACCTGGAGAACTCCAAAGGTTTTGAACCAACAAAAGTGAATTGTATGGAACTTCCATGATGATACAGTAACTGGGACTGCACACTTCCAATGCAGGGTGCCAAGGTTCAATCCCTGGCTGGTGAATTAGTTCCTACATGCTTCAACTAAGACTCAGTGCAGCCAAATAAATAAATACATTTTAAAGTGAATTGCAGGATCCTCCAAGACCCACCTCCCAGAATATTGGAAATAAAAGCAAAAATAAACAAATGGGACCTAATGAAACTTAAAAGGTTTTGCACAACAAAGGAAACTATAAGCAAGGTGAAACCACAGCCCTCAGATTGGGAGAAAATAATAGCAAATGAAGAAACAGACAAAAGATTAATCTCAAAAATATACAAGCAGCTCAATTCCAGAAAAATAAATGACCCAATCAAAAAATGGGCCAAAGAACTAAACAGACATTTCTCCAAAGGAGACATACAGATGGCTAACAAACACATGAAAAGATGCTCAACATCACTCGTTATCAGAGAAATGCAAATCAAAACCACAAAGAGATACCATTACATGCCAGTCAGGATGGGTGCTATCCGAATGTCTACAAGCAATAAATGCTGGAGAGGGTGTGGAGAAAAGGGAACCCTTTTACACTGTTGGTGGGAATGCAAACTAGTACAGCTTCTATGGAGAACAGTGTGGAGATTTCTTAAAAACCTGTAAATAGACCTGCCATATGAACCAGCAATCCCACTTCTGAGCATACACACTGAGGAAACCAGATCTGAAAGCGACACGTGCACCGAAATGTTCATCACAGCACTGTTTATAATAGCCAGGACATGGAAGCAACCTAGATGCCCATCAGCAGACGAATGGATAAGGGAGCTGTGGTACATATACACCATGGAATATTTCTCAGCCATTAGAAAGAATTCCTTTGAATCAATTCTAATGAGATGGATGAAACTGAAGTCCATTATACAGAGTGAAGTAAGCCAGAAAGATAAAGACCAATACAGTATACTAATGCATATATATGGAATTTAAAAAGATGGTAATGATAACCCTATATGCAAAACAGAAAAAGAGACACAGATGTACAGAACAGACTTTTGGACTCTGTGGGAGAAGGCAAGGGTGGGATGTTTAGAGAGGACAGCATCAAAACATGTATATTATCAAGGGTGAACCAGATTACCAGCCCGGGTTGGATGCATGAGACAAGTGCTTGGGGCTGGTGCACCGGGAAGACCCAGAGGGATCGGGTGGAGAGGGAAGTGGGAGGGGGGATCGGGATGGGGAATACATGTAAATCCATGGCTGACTCATGTCAATGTATGGCAAAAACCACTACAATATTGTAAAATAATTAGCCTCGAACTAATAAAAATACATGGAAAAAAATAATAATAATAAAAAGAAAAAAAAAGTAAGCATTTACAAATCAAACAAATCCAAAAAAAAAAAAAATAAAGTGAATTGTGCTTTCTTCTAAGGAAAAAATAAATAAATAAATAAAAGTAGAAATGTTTCCATTTACATAAGCTGTCTGACATATATATGAATTATGTATGTAATGACATGATTTTTGTTGTTATATTACCTCCATTTTTTCCCTAGATTTTTATGTAATTGTGAACCTAGTTATCATGGAACTTTCTGTGAACTTAATATAAACAAATATGAAAACTCACTTTGTCCTGAAGGAGAAAATTGTGTCAACAGGACATGTAGATACATCTTCCTCTGTGCTCCTAGTGGTTCAGTTGAATTTCTACCCACTCTGTCCACATTAACATGTTTATTGTAAATGACTGATACTCCCATATCTGCTCTGCAAAACCTGAAATAACCTGTCCCATGCAAGTGGGGCAGAAGGGTCAAGGGACTTTTTATCTTTTATAAAAGAAATTAGTAAAAGCAAAAATTATGCTTTTTAATCTAAAATTCACCAAAGATTAAGAAATATATGAATTATACATTAATGTATTTTACATTTTTATTCTTTTTGAATTGAAGTTAAACTAAAGTGTTTTTATATGCTTGCAATTAATTAAAAAATACTGTATGAATAATCTATTAATAAGATAAGTAGTAGTTATATCCATTACACAAATGTCACTTTAAAAACTCCACCAGAAAGTTACTAGAACTAATCAATGAATAAAGTTGCAGGATATAAAATTAACACACAGAAATCCCTTGCATTCCTATACACTAACAATGAGAAAACAGAAAGAGAAATTAGGGAAACAATTACATTCACCACTGCAACAAAAAGAATAAAATATTTAGGAATATATCTACCTAAGGAAACAAAAGATCTATATATAGAAAACTATAAAACACTGGTGAAAGAAATCAAAGAGGACACAAATAGATGGAGAAATATACCGTGTTCATAGATTAGAAGGATCAATATAGTGAAAATGAGTATACTACCCAAAGCAATCTATAGATTCAATGCAATCCCTATCAAGATACCCACAGTATTTTTCAGCGTACTAGAACAAATAGTCTCACAATTTGTATGGAAAAACAAAAAACCTTGAATAGCCAAAGCAATCTTGAGAAAGAAGAATGGAACTCTGGAGGGATCAACTTGCCTGACTTCAGTCTCTACTACAAAGCCACAGTCATCAAGACAGTACAGTACTGGCACAAAGGCAGAAATATAGATCAATGGAACAAAATAGAAAGCCCAGAGATAAATCCATGCACCTATGGACACCTTATCTTTGACAAAGGATGCAATAATGTACAATGGAGAAAAGACAATATCTTTAACAAGTGGTACTGGGAAAACTGGTCAACCACTTGTAAAAGAATGAAGCTAGAACACTTTCTAACACCATACACAAAAGTAAACTCAAAATCGATTAAAGATCTAAACATAAGACCAGAAACTATTACACTCCTAGAGGAAAACATAGGCAAAACACTCTCCGACATAAACCACAGCAGGACCCACCTCCCTGAATATTGGAAATAAAAGCAAAAATAAGCAAATGGGACCTAATTAAAATTAAAAGCTTCTGCACAACAAAAGAAACTATGAGCTAGGTGAAAAGACAGCCTTCAGAATGGGAGAAAATAATAGCAAACGAAGCAATGGCAAATAATTAATCTCAAAAATATACAAGCAACTCCTGCCGCTCAATTCCAGTGAAATAAAACACCCAATTAAAAAGTGGGCCAAAGAACTAAATAGACATTTCTTCAAAGAAGACTAACCAAAGATGGCTAACAAACACATGAAAAAATGGTCAATATCACTCATTATTAGATAAATGCAAATGAAAATTACAGTGAGGTACCACTTCATGCCAATCAGAATGGCTGCTATCCAAAAGTCTACAAGCAATAAACACTGCAGAGGGTGTGGAGAAAAGGGAACCCTCTTACACTGTTGGTGGGAATGAAAACTAGTACAGCCACTATGGAGAACAGTGTAGAGATTCCTTAAAAACCTGGAAATAGAATTGCCATATGACCCAGCAATCTCACTGCTGGGCATACACACTGAGAAAACCAGAATTGAAAGAGACACGTGTACCCCCAGTGTTCATCACGACACTGTTTATAATAGCCAGGACACGGAAGCAACTTAGATGTCCATCAGCAGATGAATGGATAAGAAAGCTCTGGTAGAGATACACAATGGAATATTACTCAGACATTAAAAAGAATACATTTGAATCAGTTCTAATAAGGTAGATGAAACTGGAGCCTATTATACATAGTGAAATAAGCCAGAAAGAAAGACACCAATACAGTATACTAATGCATATATATGGAATTTACAAAGATGGTAACGATAACCTTGTATGTGAGACAGCAAAAGAGCCACAGGTATATTGAACAGTCTTTTGAACTCTGTGGGAGAGGGCGATGGTGGGATAATATGGGAGAATGGCATTGAAGCATGTAAATTATATGTGAGAGGAATCACCCTTCCAGGTTCAATGCATGAGACAGGGTGCTCAGGGCTGGTACACTCTGATGACCCAGAGGGATGGGATGGGGAAGGAGGTGGGAGGGGGGTTCATGATGGGGAATATATGTACACCCATAGAGGATTCAAGTCAATGTATGGCAAAACAAATTCAATATTGTAAAGTAAAATAAGTAAATTAATTCATTAAAAATAAATAAAAATACAAATCTAGTAAGATTAGCTCTTTTAAATACACTTATATGCTAGAAATCAACCTGGGAACATTTCTGCATTTAAAGTTCCAGAAGAATAACATGATTTAGAGTCAGTTAGGTCAATATCAATCATTCTAATTTGGATAGACTAAATTCTATTGAAAAAATAAAAGGCAGAAATAATCAAGGAACTTACAAAGAGTGTTAGCCCTCTATCTTCTGCTGAGAAATTACATTTATGAAATACAAAAATATGTATTGTTTTGGCATACCAATGTTAATTATGTGGGCCCAGCAAGAATGCATTCAAATCTCAAATCATAATTTTTTAATATCTGAATTCTACACCACTGGGACTTTTGTATTCCTTTTCTGAAGGAGGGGGATTAAGTGAATCTAATACTAGATTCTATACTCTTAGAGGCTTCCCTGGTGGCTCAGACAGTAATTAATCTGCCTGCAATGAGAGAGACCTGGATTTGATTCCTGGGTCGGGAAGATCCCCTAGAGAAGGGAATGGCAACCCACTCCAGAATTCTTGCCTGGAGAATTCAATGGACAGAAAAGCCGGGTGAGCTACACACCATGAGGTCACAAAGGGATGGGCACAACTGAGCAACTAACACCTTCTTTTTTCATATTCTTAGGAGTGGAAAAAAAAATTTTAAAAACTAGACAAATAGAAATGATATTAAAAAACAAAATTGATAAAGAACTAGAAGCATTTCAAGCATTTCCAGTGAATAAGTGAACAAAAAGCAAGAGGAAACTGTCACTTGAACAAAACACGTGCAGGTGTCTTTCCTGAGGAATAACAACAGTTTGTTACCTTGGTAACGATTGTTACAAGCACAGAAGACTTAGCTAAAATTAAAAGAAAAATTAAGCTGCAATCTACAGATGTTATTACATAAGTAAGAAGCAGTACATTTTGGCTATTAAAATATCTTTTCAAAACTTCATATTGCCCTTCATCTTCCAAATGATTGAGACTTGTACTTGGGCATCCAACTGGTGATACCAATCTCCATGTTGCTGTTGCAGCTGCTACCGCCACTAACAGTGTGAAAATAAGAAATGACACACTGAGTTTAAAGTGATCGAGGAACATGTTCACAAAGCTGTTTGATATGACACATTGTTCTGATATTTTAAATTTATCCTAAAGTTTAAATGATTTTGTGTTTCTCTTTCACAACCTATTTCACTGCAAGCTGTGGTTCAGAGAATTTTCAAAATTTAAGATGGTGTTGTCAGAAACCATAGTGGAGAAGCTGAGTGCATATCTGGCTGTATGAGGTGGTCTCCAATTGAAACATACATGCAGGAGTCTTCAGATACACAACTGTGGTACCGGGTAGGCTCACATGTAAAGACGTGTGAATTATTTCAAGCAGAGGTAGTGATTAACATTGTCAAATATTATTATGCCAAGTAAATAAAGACTACATATTAACCATTGGCATTACCAATACAAGAGTCATTGGTGACAGTCAAGGAAGCAGTTTTGCTGGAGTGGAGGGTGCAAAAGTCTGTTTGAGGTAGATGTAAGAGAAACTGTGGTAAAATTTCTCGGATGAATATAGACAGTTTATTAAAGGACTTTTTATTATTATTTTTTAAGAGGGAAAGAAGAAATGGAGCAATAGTTTGAGGAGAGAGTGAGACTGAATATAAAGTTTTGTTTTAATTTACATACTTGTAAAATGATTGATGCCTATGTGGAGAATGAATTATAGAGTCTCAGTAATAGAAGCAGAGAAACATTTGAAAGTTTGGTCCAGGCGACAAATTAGAGTGAGATAGATTAGCACTGCCCAGGAGAGGTAGTGAGAAATGTCCGCACCTCATACTTGTTCAATAAATATTCATAAATGAAGAACATCTAATCAAATATAAATAGTAAAGTGTATCACTGAATGAAATATCATTTTATTAATCATTGATGAATCAAATTATGTCCCCTTTTTATTTTTAATGAGAAAACTTCAACTTCTCATTGATTCATTGGGATCTGAAACACTTTGTGTTTTCAGTTATCTTGGGATCTCAAGCTTTTTTGGAACAATGCTCACATAAACTCTGGAAGCTCAGTTGGTAAAGGATCTGCCTGCAATTCAGGAGACCCAGGTTCAATCCCTGGGTTGGGAAGATCCCCTGGAGAAGGGAATGGCTACCCACTCCAGTATTCTGGCCTGGAGAATTCCATGAACTCCACAGTCCAGGGGGTCACAAAGAGTCAGACACAACTGAGTGACTTTCACTTTCATATATATATAACACATTTATATATAATTATATTTATATTATATATGAAATTATATTTATAAACATATTTGAAAATATTATATATATATATATATATATATATATATATATATATATATCAAATATGTTGTGCTTAGTCACTCAGTCATGTCTGACTCTTTGCGACCCCTTGGACTGTAGCCTGCCAGGCTCCTCTGTTCATGGGGATTCTCCAGGCAAGAATATTGGAGTGGGTTGCCATGCCCTCCTCCAGGGAACATCCCTAACCCAGGGATCAAACACAGGTCTCCTGCATTGTGGGTGGATTCTTTACCATCTGAGCCACCAGGGCGAGACTGTAACTTAACAAGGTATAGAGCAGACACACTAGTTGCCATAAAGGGGAAATTATGTAGTAAAGCAATTATAAGGGTCTGGGATAAGGTTAGGAGTTGCGGAGTTGAATTTAAACAGACAAATCAGGAAAAGCCTTGAAAACACTGGTTTTGTTTAAGATTGAAATACCATTCATTTATTGGTAGGTACATATATGGGGCTTCTCAAGTGGCTAAGTAGTAAAGAAGCCACCTACCAATGCAGGAGATGTAGGTTCAATCCCTGGGTCAGGAAGATAGCCTGAGGAAAAGGCATCCCACTTCAATATTCTTGCTTAGAAAACCCCATGAACAGAGGAGCCAGGCAGGCTACAATCCAGAGTGTTGCAAAGAGTCAGATGTGACTGAGGACACACACAAATACATACATATTTTATATTGCAGTATAGCTGAGTTACAATGTTGTGTTAGTTTCAGATATACAGCAAGGTGATTTATATACGTATATAGAGATCACCTAACGCTTAACTATTGACTGATGAGTTTGATACATGTGTGAGAAATCTGAAATGCCATTTATTGATAGGCCTTTTCCCTTTTACTGGTTTTCCTGGGAAGGAGGGTAAACGAAATGGAGGTGAGGATCAGAGTGCACCTGGAAAAATTTTTGACAAGGTTGCGGTAAACTAGAACCTTGGGACCAGCAGAGAGTTCTGATGATTAGAAGCAGCCAATATGTATTAGGAGAAGTATATACTAAATTCAAGTTTTTCTTCTAATGTGCTTTAAGTTACTTCAAATACAAAGTAATTATCTGTTAGTGAAACTTTGGAGAAAGAACCAGATCAATGTATCTGTAGCACAGGGCCAATAGAGCAAAAAACGGACAAAAGTTGCAGGAGGAATAAAACAAAACAATGAAGGTGGGGTTGACATGGCATTGCCTGAAGAGGTGAGTAGGAAACTCACAAGTCTCCCAAGAGTTCTTGCTCCTCAATGTTATTTTCAAACCCCATTTTTGCTTCCTTCTCCCATGGAGTACTTATCTCTCTTTTCCCCCAATCTAATTCTGTGGCTTGCAATTATGACCACTGCCTTATATTATCATAACTCTGTCTCCTTCCATAAAGTCACCTCAAAACACCTCTATCCTGAAGTCAATCTCAACTTCCCATATATTGTTCATTCACACAGGTCGCATAAAACAGGAGGAAAAACACATGTATATATAAACACATACACACATGCACAGACTCACACTCATTTTCTGGATCCTCTTGCCTTGACTTCCTGATCACAGCCTTCAAGAGAGCCCCTCAAACTTCTGAAAGGTACTGCTTCTCCCTAATCAATCCAATTTCCCAGCATTCTAGCCTATTATTTCTCTCTCTCTCTCTCTCTCTCTCTCTCTCCTGTTTTAAAGTTCCCATCAATATTCCCTTTACTTAAATTCCAGTTTATGTTTTTGTCTCTCATATTCCTGAGAAAGTAAAGTGATCAAAAGAGAATTTCTTTTTTTCCTACTAACAGCTAGCATCCTACAGAGATCTGTACTCATACACCACACTTACAGTCAGATCCCCATTCTCCTGTTGGTAGTTATCCCTTCTACTGGCAAATCGCTTCTGTCCACTATTGCCTATCATTAAAGATATTCATCCTGCAATTATGTTCTGCAATGCAAACTCTTTGTTTCATACTATGTAACTACTACCATCATATAAATATTAATACTTACCTTTTTTCTCATTTCATTTTTGAATCTCTCCCTTTTTATACTTCTATTAAACTACACATTTCTATTTTTTAAACAGAATTATCAAATCTGTTGTCTATCTTGAATATCACTTCCTAACTGTCCATTCTCTTCAAACCTATTCCCAGTCTTGCTTTTAATACCAAGACTAAAATGAAGCTGTTCACATCAGAGGTGATCAACTTGCACACATCGACAAATTCAAAGGCAGATTCTCCTTCCTTGTCTTTGTCCTACTTTCAGTAGCATTTTATACATTCCTTCCACTTAAACCATTTCTAGACCTTAGATCCCATGTTTCTACAAACAATTTCTTCACTGATTTTTGTCTCCTTTGATGAATCCTGTGCCTGGTCAGGAATTTACTCTTCATCTCCTTCCTCTAAATACATTCATCCTCTAAGGGATTCCATCCAGATTTCTGTTTAAATATCATTCATATACTGACAATTAACAAATTTGTTTTCCTGAGTTGTGGACTCTTCCCTGTACTCTAAACACATATACTTAAATAATCACTCAATTTTTCTTCTTGAATTTCCATCTGATACCTCTAAAGGATCTCTCAGAACTGAGGAGTCAGCCCAGCCCTGCTTCAACCTGTGCTTTTGTATCAGTGAATGGTGGCATAGTTCACCCAATTTTTCAGGCTAAAATTATAAAGCTATTCCTCACTCTTTGTTTATACATCTCATGAAATCCATCAGCAGATCCCGTTGACTGTACCTTCAAAATATACTTAAATTTAACCATTTCTCACAACCAGCATTGCAATCACCCTAGTCTAGGCCACCATCTCTTCTTGCCTAAACTATAACACCTTATTTCCAACTTCCATTCTTGTCACATTAAGATGTATACCCCTTTAAATACCCAGAGTGGTCATTTTAAAATATAAATGGATCATTTTACTCCCAGTTCAAAATCCATGATTTTGCATAATGCTTTGAATATGACACACACTCCTTACTTTGTCCTGTTATATCCTATGTAGTCAGTTCCTGGCCACCTTTCCAACCCAGTTTCTACTTCATCCTCTTGGTCCCCACCTGAAGTGACCTCCTGCTGTTCCATCTGGTAATGAATGATTCCGTCATATATGCACAGTTTTCTCAGTAATTTCATTGGGTCCCCAGTGTGAGTCTCTCTAGAGACTTGTCACATTATATAAAATAATATGACACTCTACCCACCTGCTTTTTTCCATCACAATGATTATCACTATCTTGTCTGTATGCAAGCATGCTAAGTTGCTCCAGTCATATCCAACTCCATGTGACCTTGTAGACTACAGCCTGCCAGGCTCTTCTTGTCCATGGGATTTGCCAGGCAAGAATACTGGAGTGGGTTGCCACGCCCTCCTCCAGATATCTTCCAGACCCAGGGATAGTACCTACATCTCTTATGTCTCCTGTATTGGCAGGTGGGCTCTTTACCTCTAGCGCCATGTTTGAGGCCCTCTTGTCTTTATATCACTTAACTGATAATCTACTTTATATCATCTTACTAGAATTGAATCTCTTTGAGGAAGGATATTATTACTTTTTGCTCCTTGTTGTATCTGAGTGCTAGAAAAGTGCTAGGACATTAAAGGCATTCAAAGATTTTTAAAGTGAAAGAATATTTCACACTTTAAGTAATTCGATTGCTTAATTTTAGTCAGTTTCAATTTTTTCATACTAATGCACATGACTTTGGTTATTATAGATTTATGTTTAGTATTTTTTCTTCATTTTCTTCCCATAATACCATTAAAATAGTTTTTTAACATTTTATTGCAAATAAACTATAATAAATAAATTTAAAAACTTTTAAAGTATCAATAATCAATGGGAAATAAAGTCTCACTTTTATAATGTTGACTTATTGACACTGTGGAAAAGCATTCCAAGAAAGAGAAAACCCTACAAATCTGACTCATTTTGAATTAAATGTATGCATATGCAAGTACACAAAAACAATTCTAAATTCATGGGCTATATAATTTGATTTAATATTATCAATTAAACAGTTCTATGTAATAAGTCTTAAAGTGACCTACAATGAAAAATATAGTTCTTATGTATTATCATTAACCCCCAGAAAATCTTTCTGAAAGCCTACCAATAGATTATTAAGCCCAGTGACCTTATTATTGTTGGTCTTTATGTAATATATAGCAATCATAAAACAGTTAATATTTTATATTACAAAATAACATGCTAAAATAATGGTTGAGATTATATACTGCCTATTAAAAGCATGTTAATTTTCAGATATTTATAAGTCATTATTCCCTTATATTTAGCTTTCCAGGGCAGCAATTTTTATGTTTCATAAATGTGTTCATTTGATATTTTGCAGAGTAATTCAGCTTAGAGAAATTCTATAGATTCTGGTCTTCATCAGAGTGCAATGGTATATTGATAGTATTATAATGTTCTCACCTATAACATGGGTTATAAATTTCTTCAAATTGGCTTGACCAGAAAACTCTATATTTTGGAAGGGCTTCAGGTTTGTTCATGAAAGTACAGGGATTTCTTTTCAAGTCAGTTTGAAGAACCTATAACCATGTTTCAAGGTGAGAACATTATAATGCTGCCAATCTCTCACTGTAAACAGTGGAAAGAGTTGGGAATGGAAAGAAGTTACAAGGCCAGCTTCTTGTAGGGACTGCAGTCAACTGAAGAGCTAAGACCAAAGTACACATGAAGAAAGGAAGGCTATGTAGCTGCATTTCCAGAACATAGGCATAGCTATTTCCTCTGGACGCCCAGGTCATGGCGTCTCAGCCAGCCTCCAATTTCAGCAGCTTGTGAAGTGAGCCATTCTGAATGATCTCAGCTCACCTCATGAGATGGTTCTCCAAGTTAAGAGATGCTGAGTTTCTGCTCCAAATCCAGGATCTTCTCCTACACCATGGAGCCAGCTTAGCCCACATGCAAAACACAGTAAGTCAGTGCCCTGAAGGCACACTTCAAAGAACAAGAGATGGAAGGCAGTTTATAGTCTAACCACCTTCTTTTTGGTGAATAATCCTGGATATACATCATTCACTTCTTAAAAGTTTAATGTGCAGTCATGTCCCCATCACTAGGGCAGCTTCCGTGGACTTTGAATCATTTTCTGGTCTCATTATGCCCTTTGCCCACACAACTTCCTCCTTCTTACTTCGCAAGGTGACCTGCTGAATAAATTGAATTTTGAACTCAGGTTCTGATTTCAAGAGAATCCAAACTAAGACAATGGATTTAATAACAGCAGAGCAGGAATCCAAGGAAGCAGCCCAAAGCCCCAGTATGAAGAGTATTTCCATGCCATCAGTATGAGACATTGAAAAACAGATTTCTCCTAACTTATTAGAAAGAGAATCCAATGTACTTACAATTCTGCCTTTTGGATAAGGAAATCTAATTAGAAACTGGGGAATGAGGCTATAACCCCACAACCACATAAAATAAAATGTGCTGTAAAACACTCTGTGGTGGAAGTATTTTCCTAGTCTATGAAGGGCTAGACTTTTTCTGACATCTCCAGGAAGTCAGTAGTTTTCATCTGTAATAGGTGCCTTCTTTTTAAATGGAAATGTTCTGTGGTTCTACAGAACAAAAACAGATTTAAAGAAATTGTAACTATCTTTTTAAAAATCAAAGTATAGAAGTACTACCAGTCCAGTTAAACCTGACTTTTAAAGAGAGAAATAGAAATATGATACATTGCAAAGCACAGATGGTTGGAGATATTTGAAATTTGAAATCTAAACCCCAATAACCCCAATAACAATATAATGCACAGATAATAAAAATGTATCTCCTATGTTTTGAAAGGATTTTTCTATCTGGCCCTTTAACGGGTAATAAATATCACTGGGGAGAAGGCAATGGCACCCCCACTCCAGCACTGTTGCCTGGAAAATCCCATGGAGGGAGGAGCCTGGTGGGCTGCAGTCCATGGGCTAGTGAAGAGTCGGAAACAACTGAGCGACTTCACTTTCACTTTTCACTTTCACGTGCTGGAGAAGGAAATGGCAACCCACTCCAGTGTTCTTGCCTGGAGAATCCCAGGGATGGGGGAGCCTGGTGGGCTGCCATCTATAGGGTCACACAGAGTCGGACACGACTGAAGTGATTTAGCAGCAGCAGCAGCAGCAGCAAATATCATTGCTCTATTTTAGTTCCTTATTCTTTCTCTCTGAGACTTTCTTTGACATGATTTTCTTGTCTTAAGTATCTTTTTTCTCTAAGTCAGTTTCATAAGTCCCCAACAAGTGAATAATGCATGTCTGGTCATATGGAGCATCTTTATCAAGACATAAATTAGCAGGTAAGCCTCTCAACTCCAAGTTCCAGCCGTTTTTCTCGGGCCCTATGCTGAGCTTCTACAACATGACTGCTTGTCTAGGTACCGAAAAGTGTGCACAGGACAGACTAAACTACTCATGTTCTAGTGCAAGAGCCTGGGAGAACTCAAGCGTTCCTGTGTTTACTCCCGGTCTCAGCCTTGACAAAGCTGGAACTCTGAATTTCACCTGACAATCAGCAGCAGGTAAGCATCAAGTAAAGATGCAATAGCTGCTATTTTCTCATCTCTTAACACAGGAGAGCCAAGTACTTCTCCCTGGAGGCCGAGGACGCATAAGAGATAGTCTGGTTTTCCACCTCCTCCACTTCCGCCTTAGGTTATGCTCAAGACTAGACTGTCCTGAACCTTGTGCCGCACAAGACACCATCAGTCAGTTTTTCTATCTTCAGAAGGTACGGGTTTTGACTTTTTACACCATGACTTTCCACCATTTAACTATTACCCACCTTTTTAATGTGACCAACAGGTTGAGCCCAATTCTGTTTGATTGGATAGTATGATTTATAAACACATACACACGCACACACACATATATATGACATTTTGAAATGAGGTTAAGGCATAATACTCTTAATTTTGCTTTTTTTAATTAAAAAAGACAAAAAACACAGAAGTCCTGGAAGTGTTGGGCATATATTTTCATTTTGGAAAATATTGGCTGGCTGTGAGGAGCAGGGAGCTGCTTGAGATGGGACACAGTCTCCACCTTTTACCTGAATCATCAGCTGCACTTATTTGTGCTATTTTCCTGTCCATGACACACCTTTGAACTTCCTACCACTAAAGTTTCAGAGGACTGCAAAAACAAGATTCACATCCAACATACCGCCGCTCCCTACATTTGCTGTGCTGTTCTAATTCTCTACTTCCAGAAGAAAACTTTTACATTCACTTTTCAGCCCACTGCTCATTTTATTGGCAATTCACTGGTTTTTCATGCTCCTTGTTTGTCATCACTTGACTTCCTTGTCTTTTAGAGGCATAATGGAAATGCCTTTCTGCCTTGAAACAGTTGGGATTTAAATTTCACAAGGGATATTTCTATTTAGGAAAATGTTTACACTCATAAAATCTCACCTCTTCCAAAGAGGAATAAAAACAAAGCAAGGTCATACCTGTAACATTCTGCAGAGTTCTTGACACTGCGGTAGTGTTTGCATTCACAGCATCCTGTCTGTGTGCGAGTCGATGTAGTTATACCTTTACTTACCAACTCAGAACAGTTCTTTTACCTGTATAACCTCTCTAAGGAGGAAGACTAGAAGAAAAATGGCATTTTTTTCTCCTAGGGTTTTTTTTTTTTTAATTCTAGCTAAGGTATTATATGAACATGATATTAATTTCAGACCTAAAAGAAAATATGTGCTGGTTCTGATAATTTAGAAATATTTACCTTCAATAGTTATGCACAGCTAATCTTTACAAAAGAGGTAAATGGTGGGGGGTGTGTGTGAAGCATTCCGGAGAGAGCTAGGGAAAACTAATTTTATCTAAGCATGATGTGCTCCTCAAAATATGCACTAGAGTCTCTATAAGAATATATTTAGAATGAAGAACATCAAAATTTTCTGATTAGGGCAAATAACTTCTCAATTCCATTTACCTTGTTCAACCTACCATACCCAACCTATACCAGTTCAAATCTGAAGCTGAATTAATCCTGACACAGAACTCTGAGTAGGTGCAGTTGTTTGTGTTTAAAAGAACCTGAAACATCCCTGACCAGGGAACCCAGAGATCAGTCAAGATATTTATTCTGAGACAAAATCCTTGCCACAGTCAAGTTTATTATTCTCTAAAAAACAGGGACATCAATCCTCATGGTCCTAAGAAGCAACTTATGTTTTTTCAATAGTCAGTTTTAGAAGATAACACCTGGAATCTAAGAAAAAAAATACATATTATTATATTTGATTGTAAATATGATTATATTTATTTACTTACAAATTGTTTAAATATATATTCAAGCCTGCAGAATTTGGATATAGGATGTTCCTGTCACTACAGTGAGTTTCACAGTCCTCACAGTTCTCTTCAGTTGCCCTCCTGGATTGATGAATTCTCCCCTGGTTTAATGAAGAGATGTTCTCAGTCTGTCTCCCTACCTCCATCCTTGCCCTTCTGCAATCAATTCTTTATAGAATCATTCTATAGCAAAAGCAGGCCTTATAACTCTCTCCTTGGAATAAGTCATTGGATTCTTAGAATAAGATAAAAAATCCTTAACCTAGCTCTCAAGGGCTTATACAGTCTGCTCTGTCTCTCAATTTTATATCAAACTATTATCTTCTTTTCTCACTTGGCCACATATGCACTGCTTTCAAGCATACTACTATTCTTTAATATACTATTTTCCATTTGGTGCTTTGTTCATCATGTGTCCTTTAAAAAGTGTGCTGCCCTCTTAACAGCATGTGGCCACTTGCATCTCTTCCTTTAGGTCTCAACGAAGATTTTATCTCTTTAAAGAGAACTATTTACAGTGAAGTATCCCTTAGTCACTTTCTCCATTACATCAGCCTTTTGGTTTTCTCAGTTCAGTCACTCAGTCGTGTCCAACTCTTTGCAAATCCATGAACCGCAGCATGCCAGGCCTCCCTGTCCATCACCAACTCCTGGAGTCCACCCACACCCACATCCATGGAGTTGGTGATACCATCCAGTCACCTCATTCTCTGCCATCCCCTTCTCCTCCTGCCCTCAATCCTTCCCAGCATCAGGGTCTTTTCAAATGAGTCAGCTCTTCGCATCAGGTGGCCAAAGTATTGGAGTTTCAGCTTCAACATCAGTCCTTGCAGTGAATACCCAGGACTGATCTCCTTTAGGATGGACTGGTTGGATCTTCTTGCAGTCCAAGGGACTCTCAAGAGTCTTCTCCAACACCACAGCTCAAAAGCATCAATTCTTCGGCTTTCTTTATAGTCCAACTCTCACATCCATACATGACCACTGGAAAAACCATAGTTTTGACTAGACGGACCTTTGTTGGCAAAGTAATGCCACTGCTTTTTAATATGCTTTCTAGGTTGATCATAACTTTCCTTCCCAGGAGTAAGCGTCTTTTAATTTCATGGCTGCAATCATCATCTGCAGTGATTTTGGAACCCAGAAAAATAAAGTCAGCCACTGTTTCCCCATCTATTTACCATGAAGTGTTGGGACCGAATGCCATGATCTTAGTTTTCTGAATGTTGAGCTTTAAGTCAACTTTTTCACTCTCCTCTTTCACTTTCATCAAGAGGCTCTTTAGTTCTTCTTCACTTTCTGCCATAAGGGTTTTCTCCAACCTGACCTTAATTTGTACTTTTTAAATTTATTATTGTAGCTGACAATTGTAGGTCTCCCAGGCAAAGTTTCATGAGGGCACAGATTTTCTCCATATTTCTTGTTCTATATGTAGACAAGATGCTCAAAACATGCCTTGAAGGCTCACAGAAATAGGGAACAGAATCGTGGTTGCCAAAGAAGAGGAGGAGTGGGGAAGGGGAGGCTTGGGAGTTTGGGATTAGCAGATGCCAACCATTATATATAGAATGAATGAACAACAGTGTCCTACTGTAATAGCACAGGGAACTGCATTTAATATCTTGTGACAAATCATAATGGAAAATAATATGTATGTGTAACTGAATCATTTTCCTGTGGAACAGAAATTAGCAAAGCATTGTAAATCAACTATACTTCAATTTAAAAAAATGTTGGAAAAAAGAATGAGATAAGATTGAGAATCACATTTTGTGGCAAAATCAAAGTGAACAAAAACAACTGAGCATGGATTAATATATTTTTGTTCACATTTACCAAGCAAGAGATTTTTTCTCTTAAACTTAGAAGTCATAAGACAGATTCCTTATTGACTCAAAGTGGAGAAGTGAACCATTATATAAATATAAAAATAAATTTATTTTCTGATAAAATCATAATGAGAAATCACAATTTTGTTATAAGGAATACTAATTTATAGCATATCATCTAATTAGGAAATTACCATTTAAAGGATTCAGTATATTAGGTTTATCTAAATTAAACATATATATTCTGAAGTATTTAGATAATAAGAATATAATATATACTGAGAGAAAGCAGAAGAGGAAGAATGCTTACCTGGAAGAATTTCTAGCAAGTCCATGGATAACACTGTGATTAAGGAAGAGAAAGCTACAGAAACCATTTAGGGATTGAGTACTCAATGCCTTTTTTTTTTTTTTTTTTTTTAAACAGTGATTACTTCTGTAATTCAACCAGCAGAAATTTACACAGAAAGATATTTCATTATAATTGATAATTATTTTAAATGCCATTTGTTAAGACTGGGCTTTCCTGGTGGCTCAGACAGTAGAGAATCTCACTGCAGCGTAGGAGAATCTTGTTTGATCCCTGGATCTGGAAGATCTTCTAGAGAAGGGAATGGCTACCCACTCCAGTATTCTTGCCTGGATAATTCCATGGACAGAAGAGCTTGGCAGGCACTTTTGTTAAGAGCACACCATTATGCACCCATAATAAAATGTTATATTGTTTAATTTTCCTAGAAAATAGTGAGCTCACAACCATGAATTTTTCTGAACATCCAATTTCAGTAAGGAAACTTTCTGGATTATCATGTGTAATCAGTGCCAGCACACTTAGTTGTTACAACAAGAATTGTACAGGGTAAGCGAAACCAAAATTTGTTCATTGATTATGTAACGAGGGTATGTAAAAATTTTGCTTATATTCTGGCCATAGAAATCATAAATTAGGACTTGCAAGTACAATAGGGTAAATCTCCATGAAATCACATTATCTCTTGAAATAATGACTTTCTGTTTATATGCAAGAAGGATGTAGTGAACAAGCAGTTTACACTTGTAATTTTCTATGCTTTTGCCAATAATATGTATTTTGTAACATGCAATTATGTTTCAAATAAGTAATAATGAATTATCAATGTAGAGATTAAAAAATAAAATTTTGCATGAATGCAGATTTTTTGTTTATTTGTTCATTAATATATTTCCAGAGTTCAAGCAAGATTTGCCATATTAAAGAGCTTAATAACTACTTAAGAAACAACTGAATGGTAAAATGAGAAAACTTTAAGCAATAATTTTTTTTTAAATTTTTAAAAATATAATTCAAGTAAAGTAAAACTGATAGTATTTAAACATTTTTACAGAGCCAATCTTTTAAAGATTTTGAAATATACCATTTTTTCTACATGTCCCTGGTGGCCCAGATGGTAAAGAATCTGCTTCAATGCAGGAGATTTAGTTTGATACCTGTTTCGGAAAGGTCCCCTGGAGAAGGGATTGGTTGTCAACTCCGTTAGGACAGAGGAGCCTGGCAGGCTACATCCCTTGGGTTTGCAAATAGTTGGACATGACTGAGTGACTAGCGCACTCTAAATGTGAACATTGAAACAATCTGTGGCACTGGAGCTTCTTCTAAAATGTGCACAAGAATTTTAATTAACCACAGGGTTTTATTAAAGAAATGAAATAAAAATTAATGATGATTTTAGTGAAGACTGTCTAATGATGTCAGTTGTCTAATGAAAATTCATTGTGTGACAAATGTTAATTGGAGATAAAAGGCCAGGAAATATACACAAAAATTTACAAACTACTTAGTCTGAATCCATGTTTTCAAAAGCAAAACGTAATTTTGTGTATTTACTAACATGGATTAAGAATTTTCTGGGAACTCAAACAAAGGAAGTTTAAGAGTCACCACTTTATAGTTTCAGTGTTTAAAAAAAAAAAAAGTTCACTTCAGTAAGTCAATATTGGGCCACATATTATAATGATGCAATTAACATCCAAGAAATAGCTCTTGCCTTCAAAGAATCCCATTAAGGAGACAGGGATTTGTAGAGAACTACTTACAGAGCCTAATTAAGGGAAGAGAGAGAAAGCTTTCAGATTTCATTGACAACTATATACATAGACAAAGTTTTGGTCCACATATCACAAGTCAACTTGCCAGCTGGTCTGAGAAAAGCAGGAGGAGAGGGAAATCTATGGCTCTTTGAAGGTCAGGCTTAAAAGCATCTGTCACTTGATATCTTAGTAAACTGTTAGGCATTATTTCCTGCTTAAAGTTAAGGAGATAAGCCAAATTTAAATAAGGTGTCTGAGGTCAAAATGCTCATAAAAAATTTGAGACTGAAATCCAGGTGTGGCATTTTCTTAAGCATATAACTCATTCTGCAGAAACTTAAGGTAAATGCAAACCAACCAACAAATATTCCATAAACTTTTAATTATAAAGTCCTGGGAAATCAGTCATCTAAAGCTGAAAATAAAATGTAACAGGTGGTCTCTAATGTTCCTATGCCTCCACTTGAACATTTGAATTTGATTGACACTTTTTGAATGATAGCTATATTATGAATTACTTATTCATAGTAGATACTTCTCTCCCAAATATTCTTCCCTTTGCAAAGTTCTTCCAAATCTACCAAAAGAGAAAACTCACCTACCTATTTAGGCATAGATATAAATTTCTGAAATGTGAATGTGAAAATGACAAACCCATTATGTAAAAATTAATGATGGAGTGAAGTTTTCATTTCATTTTAAAATCATTTCCCTTTTCTGCTTTATTTATGTTCACCATCTGCCAATTTTATTGAAATAGATAAATTTACATGCTCAGTATTTACATGACCTGTATGCAGGTCAGGAAGCAACAGTTAAAACTGAACATGGAACAACAGACTGGTTCCAAATAAGAAAATGAGTATGTCAAGGCTGTATATTGTCACCTTGCTTATTTAACTTATATGCAAAGCTCATCACAAGAAACTGTGGGCTGGATGAAGCACAAGCTGGAATCAAGATTGCCAGGAGAAATATCAATAACCTCAGATATGCAGATGACACCACCCTATGGCAGAAAGTGAAGAAAAACTAAAAAGCCTCTTAATGAAAGTGAAAGAGGAGAGTGAAAAAGTTGACTTAAAGCTCAACATTCAGAAAACTAAGATCATGGCATCCAGTCCCATCACTTCATGGCAAATAGATGGGGAACCAGTAGAAACAGTGTCTGACTTTATTTTTCTGGGTTCCAAAATCACTGCAGATGATGATTGCAGCCGTGAAATTAAAAGATGCTTACTCCTTGGAAGGAAAGTTATGACCAACCTATACACCATATTAAAAAGCAGAGACAAAAAAAATAAATAAAAAATAAAAAGCAGAGACATCACTTTGCCAACAAAGGTCCACCTAGTCAAGGCTATGGCTTTTCCAGTGGTCATCTTTGGGTATGAGAGTTGGACTATAAGGAAAGCTGAGTGCTGCAGAATTGATGCTTTTGAGCTGTGGTGTTTGAGAACATTCTTGAGAGTCTCTTGAACTGCAAGGAGCTCCAACCAGTCCATCCTAAAGGAGATCAGTGCTGGTGTTCATTGGAAGGACTGATGTTGAAGCTGAAACTCCAATACTTTGGCCACCTCATGCAAAAAGCTGACTCATTTGAAAAGACCCTGATTCTGGGAAGGATTGAGGGCAGGAGGAGAAAGGGACGACAGAAGATGAGATGATTGGATGGCATCACCGACTCAGTGGACATGGGTTTGAGTAAACCCCGGGAGTTGGTGACGGACAGGGAGGCCTGGTGTGCTGTGGTTCATGGGGTCGCAAAGAGTCATACATGACTGAGTGACTGAACTGAACTGAACATGCCGAGTACAATAGAGCCACTTTAAAATATTTATTTTATAATAGAATTTATCATTGAAAAAATAAGTTTTAATGTTTAAAGATATATTTTATACAAATGTATATTTTACTATAAAGTAAAACTATAAATATGATTTAAAAATAGAGCTCAATTTTAGAAATCTAACATCAGAAAATTGTAAGTTAAAATAATGGCAAACACAAGTTTAGAATAAAGAGATTTTAACCATAAGCGTTTTGAACATTAATCTTTCTTCAGTTGAAGAAAGGAAATTAGATTGCTTTAAATATCTTAAAGTTTTTTGAATAAATAATAAACCATAGAGAAACATGGCCTATATTGGTATGTTAAGAAAAAAAAGAAAAACTTGATGAGCTATTCACTTTTATATTTCTACTTTATAAAATCTGGCTTCCAAGAAATTCTGGTGGGAGAAACAGCTCCCAAAGTTTAAGAGAGAAAATCAGAATTTCTGATGCCCTTAGGATGATTGCACCCTCATCAACTAGAAAGGCTTGAGTTAAGTTATCCCCAAAAGAAAAAGAGCCAAGTCTTTTTTTTTTTTTTTTTAAGTGCCTACTTTGTAAGAAAATTCAAATATACATGAGAAAGATGTGATTAAATGTTATAATCTTGCCAGACTGATGTCAGGTATTTTCATGAGCAATGAAAGACTGGATTATAAACTCTGGACAGTTTGCTAAATGTAATACTGTAATAAAATTATATCAAAATAAATAACAAAGGAACAAAGTCAACTTATTTTCTGATGATGCATTGTGAAAACTTAATGTCTTCAGTTGATTACTTAATAAGAAACTTAAACTTATCTGTAACAGACTGTGAAAAGTTTGCATTACTTCTACTCCATCTCAGTGAAAGCCCCCTTGCCCCATTCCAGTTGTTACCAGGTCCAAGTCACTACAGCTCCCACACAAGTCAATAAGCTAAGAGACAACTTGTTGGAGCAAGGAATAGCAACTTTAATTATAAATCCATCAAACCAAAAAGATGGTAGACTAGTGTGCTGAAGAACAATATTAACTGGCAATATAATTCAGGCTTCTTTTATGTTACAGGAAAGGGGAGCTGGAAAGCTAAAATGAAAAGGTAAAAGTGGTAGGCCGACATCTTGGAGACAATTGGCCTCTCAAGGAAAGCCTAATATTTCTTTTTTCAGCTTCTCTAATAGGTTGGTTACCAAATCTGAGAAAACTTCAAATTGTTAGAAAATATTTTTAGCCCTCATCTCCACTTATTAGCAAGCTTAATGGAGTAAAAACAAACTTATCTATAACAAATAGTACCTATGACCAACTTAGGACCATGGGATGGTAATTTTCTTCAGGGAACTTACTGAGTTTAGTGAGGTATTTCGGCACAAGCAACATTTCTGTAATATTTAATTCTTTATGTGAGTGCTAGTGTAAAAGACATCAGTTCAGTTCAGTCCAGTCACTCAGTTGTGTCCTACTATTTGTGACCCCATGGACTGCAGCATGCCAGTCTTCCCTGTCCATCACCAACTCCCAGAGCCTGCTCAAACTCATGTCCATCGAGATGGTGATTGCATCCAACCATCTCATGCTCTGCCATCCCTTTATCCTCCTGCCTTCAATCTTTCTCAGCATCAGGGTCTTTTCCAATGAGCTAATTCTTCCCATCAGGTGGCCAAAGCATTGGAGTTTCAGCTTCAGCTGAACCAGTCAATCTTAAATGAATATTCAGGATTGACTTCCTTTAATATTGACTGGTTTGATCTCCTTGCAGCTCAAGGGACTCTCAGGAGGCTTCTCCAACACCAAAGTTCAAGAGCATCAATTCTTCTGTGCTCAACTTTCTTTATATTCCAACTCTCACATCCATACATGACTACTGAAAAAGACCTACTTTTGACTAGATGAACCTTTGCAGGCAAGTTTTCTGCTTTTTAGTATGTTGTCTAGGTTGGTCATAGTTTTTCTTCCAAAGAGCAAGTGTTTTAATTTTATGGCTGCAGTCACCATCTTCAGTGATTTTGAAGCCCAAGAAAATAAAGTCTATTACTGTTTCCATTGTCTTGCCATCTAATGGTCATGAAGTGGTGGGATCAGATGCTATGATCTTTGACTTTTCAATGTTGTGTTTTAAGCCAATTTTTATATTCTCCTCTTTCATTTTCATGAAGATGCTCTTTAGTCCCTCTTCACTTTCTGTCATAAGGATGGTGTCATCGGCATATCTGAGGTCATTGATATTTCTCCCGACAATCTTGATTCCAGCTTGTGCTTCATCCAGTCTGATATTTTGCATGATGTATTCTGCATGTAAGTTAAATAAGCAGAGTGACAATATACAGTCTTGACAAACGCCTTTCCCAATTGGTACTAGCATATTGTTCCATGTCCAGTTCTAACTGCTGCTTCCTGACCTGCATACAGATTTCTCAGGTAAGGTGGTCTGGTATTCCCATCTCTTGAAAAATTTTCCACACCTTTTTTTTTTTTTTTTTTTTTTGTGATCCACATAGTCAAAGGCTTTGGCATAGTCAATAAAGCAGAAATAGATGCTTTTCTGGAACTCTGTCACTTTATCAATGATCCAAAGGATGTTGTCAATTTAATCTCTGGTTCCTCTGCCCTTTCTAAATCCAACGTGAACATCTGGAAGTTCACAGTTCACGTACTGTTGAAGCCTGGCTCAGAGAATTTTGAGCACTACTTTGCATGTGAGGTGAGTGCATTTGTGTGGTAGTTTGAACATTCTTTGACATTGCCCTTCTTTGGAATTGACATGAAAACTGACCTTTTCCAGTCCTGTGACCACTGCTGAGTTTTCCAAATTTACTAGTATATTGAGTGCAACACTTTAACATTATCATCTTTTAGAATTTGAAATAGCTCAACTGGAATTCCATCACCTCCACTAGCTTTGTTCTTGTGATGCTTCCTTAGGCCTCCTTGACTTCACATTCCAGGATCTCTGACTTTAGGTGAGTGATCACACCATTGTGGCTATCTGGGTTAAGATCTTTTTTGTATAGTTTTTCTGTGTATTCTTGACATCTCTTCTAAATCTCTTCTCCTTCTATGAAGTTCATACCATTTCTGTCCTTTATTGTGCTCATCTTTTTATGAAATGTTCCTTTGGTATCTCTAATGTTCTTGAAGGGATCTCTAGTCCTTCCCATTCTATTCTATTGTTTTCCTCTATTTCTTTGCATTGATCGCTGAGGAAGACTTCCTTATTTCTCCTTGCTATTCTTTGGAACTCTGCATTTGAATGGGTATAGCTTTCCTTTTCTCCTCAGCCTTTAACCTTCCTTCTTTTCTGAGTTATTTGTAAGGCCTCCTCAGACAACCATTTTGCCTTTTTGCACTTCTTTTCTTGGGGATGGTCTTAATCACTTCTTCTTGTAGTGTCATGAAATGCTGTCCATATTTCTTCAGGCACTCTGTCTGACAGATCTATTTCCTTGAATCTATTTGCCCCTTCCACTGTATAATCATAAGGGATTTGATTTAGGTCATACCTGAATGTTCTAGTGGTCTTCCCTACTTTTTTCAATTTAAGTCTGAATTTGGCAATAAGGAGTTCATTATCTGAGCCACAGTCAGCTCCCAGTCTTGTTATTGCTGACTGCTTCTGTTGTTGGAAGAGGGTGTTTGTTATGACCAGTGTGTTCTCTTGGCAAAATTCTTTTATATCTACTAATCTTTGCTGTATGAGTTTAGGTGCTTCTATGTCTGGCATGTATTTTCAGGTGTTACATCCTCTGAATCCCTTAACCATTATGTAGTGTTCTTCTTTGTCTCTTGTCACAGACTTTGGTTTAAAATGTTTTGTCTGATATAAATATTGTTACTCCAGTCTTCTTTTTATTTTCATTTGCATAGAATGCTTTTCCTATCCCCCATTTTCAGTCTATGTGTGACTTTAAATTTGAAGTGAATCTTTTGTAGGCAACATATCTGTGACCTTCTTTTATCCATTCAGCAAATCTATGTCTTTTGATTGAAGCATTTAGTCCATTTGCAAGTAAGTTACTTATTGATAGGTATGTACTCCCTAACATTTTGCTGTTTTCTTTTTGTTAGGTAGTTTCAGTTTGACACCCTTCTTCTTCTCTAGTTCTTTTCCCTTATGATTTGATGACTTTCTTTAGTGTTATGTTTATATTCCTTTCTCTTTATTTTTTGTGTATCTCTAAAAATTTTGATGTGTGGTTATTGTGTGCTTCATATACAATAATCTTTGTATATTGTAGCCTATTTTAAGTCAATGGACACTCTAGTTTGAGCACATTTAAAATGCATTTGCTTTTTTTTTTTAATGAAAAAAGTATAAAGCACTCCTCCACCATGTTTTATGTTTTTGACCTTATATTTTACATATTTTTATTTTGTGTATCATTTTTCAATAACAGATATAGATAATTTTAGTACTTTTGTATTTTGACCTTCTTCACACTAGCTTTATAAGTGTTTGATCCACTATGTGTTAGCCTTTAGTAGATTTTTTTTTTTTCCATAATTTTCTTGTTTCTTGTTATGGCTTTTTTTTTTTTTTTTTTAAGAAAACTCTTTTACATATTTGTAAAGCCAGTTTAAATGTGATGGACTTGTTTACTTTTTGTTTACCTCAGACAATCTTTATTTCTTCTTCAGTTTGGAATCATATCTTTGCCATGTAGAGTATTTTTGTTTCAAAGTTATTTGTTTTTGTTTTTGTTCCCCCCCCCCCCCAGTATTTTCTCAGTATTTGATTATACTGTGCCAGTGCTTTCTGGTTTGTGAAATTTATGCCAAAAAATCAGCTAAATAATTTATGGCAATTACTTAGTATATAAGTAATTCTTCCCTCTCACTGGTTTTAATATTTTCTTTTTATCTTTCACTTTTGACCTTTTAATTATAATGTGTCTTGGTCTGAGTCTGTGTTCTCTTGTTTTAAGAATCCCTATAATTCCAGAACTTGAATGCCTTTTTCCTTCACAATGTTAGGGAAGTTTTCAGCCATTATTTCTTCAATTAGATTTTGCTGCTGTTATTGGAAGATTTCCAGTACATTATTCTCCAGATAGCTGATCCATTCTTCTTCATCCTCTAATCTGCTGTTGATTTTTGCTAGTGTCTTTCTAATTTTAATTATTGTATTATTTAATGCTGATTTTTAAAAAATATTTTTTAATTCTTTGTTGAAGTTCTTACTGAAATTATCCATTCTTCACTTGAGTTCAGTGAGGACCTTTAGGACCCTTTTGTTGCTTATCTGTTTCATTTACCTTATTTATTCATTTTTTCCTGAGGTTATATGTTGATCCTTCATTTTGAAGGTATTTCAGTCACTTCATTTTGCCTAACTCTCTGTGTTAGTTTCTATGTACTATGTATATCAGTTATGTCATCTAGTCTTGAAAAAGTAGCATTATGTAGAAGTTATCTTGTGCAATCCAGTGGCATAATCCTCCCTTGTCATCAGATACAGGTATACTGGTTATATCCTTATGTGTCCAACTTCCTACATGGTTAGTTTACAATAGCTGAAGAGCAAACTGGTGGGTAATGTTGACATCAGTGGCTGGCTGTGAGTTTTGACCATGACTACTGTGAATGTGCTAGTGAGCAGGACTGATCTACGAGAGTGAGAGTGTCTTTGGTGCCCATGGAGAGGCACTGTTGCCAGCTATGGCTGCCTGCTGAGCTATTATTTCTTTAACAACATGTTTCTGTTCCCTGTTTTTTCTAGCACTCCAAGGATACATGCATTACATTCTTGAACAGTGCAGAAGAGTGTTCAAACTACTCTAAAACTGTGCTGATTTCATATGTTAAAAAGGTTATGCTTAAAATCCTTCAAGCTAGGTTTCAGCAGTATGTAAACCAAGAACTTCCAGATGTACAAGTTGGGTTTAAAAAAGTCAGAGGAACCAAAAATCAAACTGCCAATATTCACTGGATGATGGAGAAAGTAAGATAACTTCAGGAAAAAAAAAAATTTGACTTTTGCCTCACTGGCTATGCTAAAGCCTTTGACTGTGTGGATTACAACAAACTGTGGACAGTTCTTTAAGAGTTGAGAATATCAGACAACTTTACATGTCTCCCAAGAAACATTTACGTGGTAAAGAAGCAACAGTAACAATTGGGCATTGACCAATGGACTGGTTTAAAATCAGGAAAGTAGCACAGCAGGGCTGTATATTGCCATACTGGTTATTTAATCTATATATAGACTGCATCATGATAAATGCCAGGCTGGATGAATCAGGGTGGAATCAAGAGCACCTGCAGAAGTATCAAACCTCAGATATGCAGATGATATAACTCTAATGACAGAAAATGAAGAGGAACTAAAAAGCCTCTTGATAAAGGAGGAGAATGGGGAGAATGAAAGAGGATAATGAAAAAGCCGACTCAAAACTCAACATTCAAAAACTAAGATCATGCATCTGGTCCCATTGCTTCATTGCAAATAGAAGGGGAAAAAGTGGAAGCTGTGACAGATTTTATTTTCTTGGGCTCCAAAATCTCTGTGGAGAATGACGGCAGTCATGAATTTAAAAGACACTTGCTCCTTGGAAGGAAAGCTATGACAAACTTAGACAGTATATTAAAAGGCAGAGACATCACTTTGCTGACAAAAGTCCATAATATCAAAGCTGTGGTTTTTCCAGTAGTCTTGTACAGACGTGAGATTTGGACCATAAAGAAGGCTGAGTGCTGAATAATCTATGCTTTTGAACTGTGGTTTTGGAGAAGACTCTTGAGAGTCCCTAGGTCTACAAGGAGATCAAACCAGCCAATCCTGGAGCAAATCAACCCTGAATATTGATTGGAAGGACTGATACTGAAGCTGAAGCTCCAATACTTTCATCACCTGATGTGAAGAGCTAACTCATTAGAAGAGACCCTGATGCTGGAAAAGATTGAAGGCAGGAGGAGAAGCGGGCAACAGAGGATGAGATGGTTGGATGGCATCATTGACTCAATGGATAGGAGTTAAGAAAATTTCAGGAGAGAGTGAGGGACAGGGAAGCTTGGCTTGCTGCAGTCACTGGGATCACAAGGAGTCAGACATGACTTAGTGACTGGCCAACAACTACAACAGTCTTCCCATGAGTCCACAAGACCCTGTTCTCATTTCTATATTTTTCCTTTTCTGTACTCATAGCCACCCCCCCATTATAATTGCAGTTTTTTTTTGTTGTTGTTGTTTGTTTGTTTGTTTTTCTATATCTTCAACCTCGGTGTCTACCTTTGTGTATGTTATATGTTCACTTGAAAGCAATGTATCTTATGCAGTTTTTGGTTATACTGCTCTAATAATAAGAGTTAGGATGATTTGGTTAATAGATTGTTCAAATCTTTTGAATCTTTACTGATTTCATCATATACTTTTCCTTCAATTTGAAAAAGGATTTTTAAAATCTCCCGCTGTAAATGTATGTGCCACTTTTAAAATTTTAGTTCTATGTATTAACTTTTGATTCATGCATTTTGAGTGAATTATCTCAAAATGGAAACATAAATAGTGTTCATGAAAATATAATAAAAATTTGATACATTCTGGGTAGGGTATTTCAACTTAAATTCAAGAAGTAAACAGTCATGCACTTATGTTTGAACTTAACTATATACAATTACTTCACCAACAAATAAATATTTATATTATGTATGCTAAATATATTTCATTATTTATGTATTTATTCTAATATATATTACATATAGGTAGACATAAGGTATAACACATGTGTGTGTATATACATATATATTTATGTCAGTCTATTCATAAGTAGTGCTGGGAAAGCTGGACAACTACATATAAATGAATGAAACTGAACACTTTTTAATACATAAGCAAAAATAAACTCAAAATAGATAAGAGACCTAAATACAAGGTCTGACACTATAAAACTTTAAGAAGAAAACATAGTGAGAACACTCTTTGATATAAATTGCAGCAAGATATTTTTGACCCACCTCCTAGAGTAATGAAAATAAAACAAAAATTTTAAAATGAGATCTAATTAAACTTAAAATTGTTTGCATAGCCAAGGAAACCATAAACAAGACAATAATCCACCCTTCAGAACGGGCAAAAATATTTGCAAATGAAGCAACTGACAAGCAAGTAAGCTCCAAGAAGAGCTGATGCTCAACATCAAAAAACAAATAACCCAATCAAATGAGCAGAAGACCTAAATAGACATTTCTCCAAAGACACGCAGGTGGCCAACAAACACAAGAAAGCATGCTCAACATCACTAATTGTGAGAAAAATGCAAATCAAAACTACAATTAGGTATCATCTGTGACCAGTTGTTATCTGTGACCAGATATCACATTGGTCTGAATGGACATCATTAAAAAATCTATATACAATAAGTGTTGGACAGCATGTGGAGAAAAGGGAATCCTCTTACACTGTTGGTACAAATGCAAATCATCAACCGCTACAGAAAACAATGAGGAAGCTCCTTAAAAAATGAAAAAAAAAAAAAAAATACAACTACCTGTAAGCCGCACTCCTGGGTATATACTCAGAGAAAACCATAATTCAAAAGGATACACGCTCCCCAATGTTGCTTGCAACATTATATGCATAGCCTGGAGATGAACATAACCTAAATTTCCATCAATAGATGAATGGATAAAGAAGATATTAAGTAATGGAATATTATTCAGCCATAAAGAGTTAAATTGTGCAATTTACAGAGACATGGATGAACCTAGAGACTGTCACACAGAGTGAAGTAAGTCAGAAAGAGAAAAAAATATATCACATAATATTGCTTATATATGCAATCTAGAAAAATCATACAGATGAACTTACTTGCAAAGCAGAAATAGAAACAAAGATATAGAGAATGAACATATGGACACAAGGGTGGAAGGGGGTTGAGATGAATTGGAAGTTTGCCATTGACACATATACACTACTATGGATAACATAGATAACTAAAGAGAACCTACTACATAGCACAGAGAACTCGACTCAATGCTCTCTGGAGACCTAAATGGGAAGGAAATCCAAAAAGAGTGGATATATGTGTGTGTATAGCTGATTCACTTTGCTGTATAGCAAAAACTAACACCACACTGTAAAACAACTATACTGCAATCAAAATAAATAAAAATTATTTTTAAAATAATTTATTTTATTATTGCATCCACTTGTATATTGAATATATTTGTCTTATATTAAAAGCACACATAAAGGAGAATTAGGAATTTAAGCATGGCACAATAGCATGCTATACAATGCATTATATTTCCTCACATTTAATATTTTAAAGTCTTAATTCCAAATATAAATGTATTTGGAGAAGAAGCCTTTGGGAAATAATTAGGTTTAGATGAGGCCATTTGTTTCACCCTCATAAAGGGTTAGAACACTTACAGAAGCCACTAAAGAACTTGATGTCTCTGTCTATCTCTCTTTGCCTTGTTGAGACACAGCAAGAAGGCAGTGATCTGCAAGCCAGGAGGACAGATCTTATCAAACCTGATCCTGTTTGGATCCTAATTTCACACTTTCAGTCCAGAAATATGGGGGAAAAAATTCTGCTTTTTAAGCCACCCTGTTTCTGATATTTTGTTTTGGTAGTCTGAATAGACAAAGACATAGAATTATAAGGTTTCCCCATAAAGCCTTTATTTATAGAGGAAAATGTTTCAGAGGGAAACAGATATTGATTGCTAAACAAAGAGGCTCAGTGACAGAGTCAAGTGCATCCAGAGTTTAAAAGACTAGATAAAGTGAGTGTGTGTGTGTATGCATGTACGCCTGCTCAGTTGTGTCCAACTCTTTACAACCACAAGAACTCTAGCCCACAAGTTTCCTCTGTCCATGGAAGAGTCCAGGACAAGAGTCTTGTCCAGGCAAGAATATTGGAGCAGGTTTCCATTTCCTACTCCAAGGGATCATCCTAACCCAGAGATCGAACTTGTGTCTCGTGTCTCCAGCACTGGCAGACAGATTCTTTACCACTACACCACCTGGGAAGCCTGATAAAGTGAGTATCTGAAACATTTTTAAAGAAGTTCTTTAGGAGATTTAGGAGGGCTTCCCTAGTGACTCAAATGGTACATAATCTGCCTGCAATGTAGGATACCAGGATTCGATCCCTGGGTTGGGAAGACCCCCCTGGAGAAAAGAATGGCTACAATGCATTCCAATATTCTTGGCTGGAGAATTCCATGAGCAGAGGAGCCTGGCGGACTCCTGTCCATGGGCTCTCAAAGAGTCAGACATGACTGAGCAACTAACACTTAGGAGATCACAGCTGAACTCTACAAATTTTTGGTATAAGACATTTTTGTCTCTCTTGTCTCAAAAAGGACTTCCCAGATGGTGCTAGTGGTAAATAACCTGCCTGCCAATGCAGCAAATATAAGAGACACGGGTTGGATCCCTGGGTCAGGAAGATCTCCTGGAGGAGGGCATGGCAACCTATTTCAGTATTCTTGCCTGGAGAATTCCATGAGGACCCTGGCAGGCTACATTTCATAGAGTCACAAAGAGTCAGATATGACTTACCACCTCAAAAAATGTTAACAAACAAGCAAGAAACAAAAATTTTCTCATTTCCATCTCCAGGTCTACTCTATTTTCCCCCCATATCTTCTGCTTCAGTGTCCTAGAGCTACTGTAACAATGCAGAACATACTAGGTAACATAAAATAATATACATTTTTTTCTTATAGTTCTTGTGTCTAGAAGTTTGAAAACAAGTCTTCAGGCAGGCCATGCTCCTTCTGAAAGTTCTAGAGCAGAATGTGTCCCATGCCTCTCCTCTGTTTTCTGGTGATTGCTGGAAGTCCTTGTTTTCAACTCTCTGTTCTTTCAGATTTCACAATTACCTCCTTATACAAAAAAAACTATGCATATTTTTCAATATACATCTAACTTGGTCATTTGTTGACTTCTTTTCCTGGGTCTTTTTTCCTCTTACCCTATGTGTTACTATGCTTTTCCTCCATTCTACTGCCACTTTGGGGATCTGTCTCCTCCTTTGCTGGCTCAACCACCTCTTCTTTGTTATTATCTCCTGAAGTTTAAGAATATCATATGCCCATTGCTTTACTCACTTTATATCCATTCATAATTCCCATTTATATACCATAATTTATGTTACTGTCTTAATGCCTTGCTTCTTATCTGAATATCGGACCCTTGTAAATCGACATCTTATTTTACATGTTAGCAAACCACTTCAATATCAACAAGTAAAAAATGACTGAGTTTTCAACTCAAATCAATGAAAGGCACAGAAATCACTCAGATGTGTAAACCATGAATCTCTAAAATTTTCACAATAGCCTGTTCATCTCTTCTAGTATATCCAGTTCATGACACAGTAGTGATCTTTGATAAACTAGATATCTCAAAACAAGACATGTCTCTGTATCTCTACCATCATCAACCTAGTATGACATTCTATTATTTGTGCTTCATTTTTTTTGATCACCTTTTAGCTCATTTACCTTTATCTCCACTGTGACTCATGAAATCTTGCTTCCACTGCTAGTGTCTAACATATCATCTCTATGCTCAAAAAAACTTTAATAACTTTTAACTGTTCTATCACAAGTTCTAAAACAGTTGTGCATACTCTTTCATCTAATATTCTACACATTTCCCCTGATTTTGTGTTCTCCAGCTATTTTGATCTTATTTCTGTGTCTAACAGGCCTAAATAGATTTCTGAAAATCTCTTCCCTTCCCTACTCACTTAGACAATGCTTACCAGATTCCATGTATAGTTACTTCTTCAGGGAAGGCCCTTTCTTAACATTTAAGAATTACTCTACTGGATGTCTTTACAATGTTAATCACAATCCTTTCAAGGCATTTTTAACTGTTTTAATTTTATATGTATTTATCAAATTCATTACTTAACATGTAACTCAGTACTAAGATGTAATCTCAAAGACAAAGAGGTATTTGTTTTTGTTTGCTGAATAAGAGTGGCATTGACTAGGTTTGCTATTAACGTTGATTCAGTGCCACTGAATGAGTGAATATGGTTAGGAATTTTCACCTAATATTTTTGACTTCAAAAGTAGTGGTAAACTATAGGCAAACAATTTTAGAGTAATATAGAAATAAAGCTCTTTTGCTTATACATAAAATATGCTTCCTTGTTTATAAGAATAACTAGTCATTTTTATTATTTATTATGTGTCAGTTGATTTTAACCTTCAGTTCTTTTATTACAGCCAATAAACATTCATGAAAGTCATGATTAAACTCAATTTTTTTAGATAAAAATTAAGCTCTTGTGATAAGCAACATTTTGGGAATGGCTCCCAATAAATATTGTCTTACTAAAATCTTCTTCCTTTTGAATGTCACTGAAACCTGTAAATATAATGAAATGTACTTCAATCATTATGTTAAATTATATGAAGAAATAAAGATTATCTGGACAAATGTAATTTAATTATATGAGCACTTTAGGAGCAGAAAGTTTCCCCTAGATGATGAGAAAAATAGGAAAAGAGATCTAAAGGATTTGATCTGTTCTTGCTTGCAAAAGGATGGAAAGGGTGACATTTGAAGCCATTCAATTTTCCTTCCAAAGAGTGGCCACGGCTGATACCAGTAAGAAAATGTAAATGTTTACAGAACTGAATTCTACCAACAATCTGAATGAGTTTAGAAACCAGTTTTTCCCCGGAACCTCCAGATGAGATCCTAGACTGCTCAATAAAATTTATTGTGACCCAAGTTTGTCATCAAAATGAATTTCAACTTTTGTATATGTTCCACTTGTTGTGGCTAACAGTTATATTTTAATGATAACAAATAATGTAGAAGGATTATTTTAAAGCCCTACTGCCTTTATGTCTGTCAATATCATTTGTTACCTAGGCAGCATATTAAACCTATGAAGCATATTAAAAAGCAGAGACATTACTTTGCCAACAAAGTTCAGTCTAGTCAAAACTATGGTTTTTCCTGTAGTCATGTATGGATGTGAGAGTTAGACTATAAAGAAAGCAGAGTGCAGAAGAATTGATGCTTTTGAGCTGTGGTGTTGGAGAAGACTCTTGAGAGTCCCTTGGACTGCAAGGAGATCCATCCAATCCATCCTAAAGGATATCAGTCCTGAATATTCATTGGAAGGACTGATGCTGAAGCTGAAGCTCCAAAACTTTGGCCACCTGATGCGGAGAATAGACTCATTTGAAAAGACCCTGATGCTAGGGAAGATTGAAGGCAGAAGCAGAAGGGGATGACAGAGGATGAGATGGTAGGATGGCCTCAGTGAGTCAATGGACATGAATTTGAGCAAGGTCTGGGAGATGGTGATGGACAGGGAAGCCTGGCATGCTGAAGTCCATGGGGTCGCAAAGAGTTGGACACGACTGAGCTACTCAACTGAACTGAACCATTTGTAAATCTGCCAGGGAAAAATACTGTAAGAATATTCAAACTGCATGATTCAAGATGTTCAATGATTAAACTCCAAACTGAAACAGAAATTTCTAACCTGATAAATAGCATTGAATAAATTACCTACGTAGAGTCTGGGAGCTTTCATCTTCCTTTGGGACATTAAATATTGGCTACTGTTATAGGAAAGATTTTACACTAGATGGACTTGCACTATGGTCCACAGCAGCAGTTTCTGAATGTATCATTCTTCCTTCTCTTTTTCTGTATACACTTACCCAGTTCTTACTATTTACATCAGCTGAATTCTCTTGTTCAGAGTGACTAAGACATTTATCCTCCAGCTCATACACCTGATCTACACTCCCTCCCCCTCAATTTCCATTGGAAACAAACTATTTGTCAAAATTCTGTATCCTATGTCTGTTGATTGTTTGAAAACATCAACTCATCATTATATATATCTATCTTCAACCTCCCAGCAATTCAGTCAACTGAAACGATTTCCCCAGGAGTGTTTCTTCCTTTTATAATCTTTACTGTAAAAGCAATTTCAACTCCTCATAAACAATATTCAAACCTGTAGATCAGTGTTTACAATTCAAGAGCAACTGCTGAAATGTATATAAATTCCTGATTTTGCACAATCGAAGTATAGCCTTAGTCCTTGAAATTTATTTAAAATTTTTGATGTCCTTCTTAAAAGCTATGAAGCAATAAAATGCATTTTTAGGGAAAATTATCTGAGAAATCACCAAATTATCTGATAAAATTATCATATTCAAAATGATTATTTCCATACACATTAAAGAGAAAGCAACAGGAATTTGTACCAGGTACCAGACCTGCTGAAATGAAGTTTTAATGAGATCAGAGGCCAGCAAATGAATCATTAGCCTGGTGGTAACTGTTCAGCCATACAAAGAAAGGAACTACTATCCTAATGTGTCTCAGAATTATCTAAAAATAACATGGCATATGAGTTCAAAGGAAAACACACTTCCACAATTTGGAAAGCTAGGGAAAAGGAGTTAAAGCTATGTCAAGTTAGGCATTTCCAGTGAGTGATAAGAGCATGAATAGAGTTACATTCTGTAAGTGGATCACTGTGACATTAAGAGGTAGAAATGATCTGAAGAGTAGAATGCTTCCCTGGTGGCTCAGATGGTAAAGAATCCACCTGCAATACAGGAGACCTGGGTTCAATCTCTGAGTCAGGAAGATACCCTGGAGAAAGAAATGGCTACTCACTCCAATATTCTTTCCTGGGAAATCCTGTGGACAGAGGAGCCTGGTGGGCTAGGTCCATGACATTGCAGTCAGATACGACTCAGTGACTAAATTACACTCTTGCTATGATACTTTTTTTCATAAACAGAAGAAGAAATATTTAAAAGCTATCTAGCAGAAAACATTAAAAGTATTACTTCTATTTTATGCATATAAGTGGAATCTAGAAAGATGGCACCAATGGATGTATTTGCAGGGCAACAATGAAGCTGCAGATGTAGAGAACAGACCTATGGATATGCATGGGGTGGGGGGAGGAAGGAGAAGGTGGGAAGAAGGGAGAGAGTACCATGGAAACATATGTACCACATGCAAAATAGATAATTGGTGGGAATTTCCATATGACTCAGGGAACTCAAACCAGGGCTCTGTAACAGCTTAGAGGGGTAGAAGAGGGAGGGAGGTAGGAGGGAGGCTCAAAGGGAGGAGATAGATCTATACCTATGGCTGATTCATGCTGAGGTATTACAGAAAGCAATGTGATATTGCAAAGCAACTATTCTTCAATTAAAATTAAATTTAAAAAGAGGAGATAGGAAGAACACAGATCAGAGAGGAGATTGATGGCAGAAGCAGAGATTGCATGTATGAGGCCACAACTCTAATAATACTGTAGCTTTTAGAAGTCAACATAGGAAAGCAGTAAATTCTTTCCTGGAGGCTCTGGGAGAAATCCTGATCCATACTTTTATTTTAGCCCTGTAAGACTCAGTTCAGATTTCTGGCCTCCAGAAATGTGCAATTTTTTTTTTCTTGTCCTTTAAAATATATGTGTATATATGTATATGGATATATGTATCGTTTGGGTTTTAGAAAATAAGTTAATATTGTGGAGTTCAGTGTAAATACAAAAAGGATGTTGCTGAAGTAAAGTTTTTAAAAATCACAGCTGAGACATAGTGAACTTCTGAGCTAAAACAGTCTTCAGGGAAATAGAAAAGAAAGTAGATCAACAAAGTATTATTATAGAAAAGTCAGATATGGAATGGAAGTATTTGTGGTTAATTCAGACTTTTTAAATTTGTGCTCCTGAAAGTGAAGTTAAAGACATGTGATGCAAAATAATCAATAGCAGCTATTTAAGGGAAACATTTTTTTTTTAAATCACTGTAGTCATTTAAGTATGATAATATTTAGAAAGTTTGAAATACAGTTAGCAAAATAGTTAGAAAGTTTGTAATACAGTTAGCATTCTGTACCTGTGCATTCTGGATTCAACAAACCATGGATGGAATTCAAATAATGACTCCATTTATATAAGGGACTTGAGCATCTGCAGATTTTGGTACCTACAAGGAGTTGGGAGGATGGTTCTGGAACCAATTCGCTGTGGATACCAAGGAATGACGGAAACTTACTTATATTTCTGAGCTGAAACTTTTTTCTCTAGGTTAACTGAAATGCAATTGACATATAGCGATATACAAGTGCACATTTGCTGTTGCTGCTGCTGCTAAGTCGTGTCAATCGTGTCCGACTCTGTGCGATCCCATAGACGGCAGCCCACCAGACTCCCCAGTTCCTGAGATTCTCCAGGCAAGAACACTGGAGTGGGTTGCCATTTCCTTCTCCAATGCATGAAAGTGAAAGGTGAAAGTGAAGTCGCTCAGTCTTGCCTGATTCTTCGCGACCCCATGGACTGCAGCCTACCAGGCTCCTCTGTCCATGGGATCTTCCAGGCAAGAGGACTGGAGTGGTTTGCCATTGCCTTCTCCGAGCACAACATAATGATTTGATTAATATATATTGTGAAATGATTATGTTTTTTTTTAACATTTTCTCACATAGTTATTAAAAACAAAGAAGAAAAACAATTTTCCTTGTGATGATAACGCTTAGGATTTACTTCCTTAGCGACTTCCAGATGTAGCCTATGGTCCTGTTAGTCAGCATGTTGTATATTACATCCTGGTACTTATTTATCTTATAACTAGAAATGCCTACTTTTCCACTATCTTCAATTTCTCCTCCTCCTACTCTGTGCCTGTGTGTCCCTGAGGAACCCCCAAATCCAATCTCTTTTACCTTAAATTTGATTATGTTTTGCTTAGATTTCACATTGGACTTCCGTGGTGGCTCAGTGGCAAAGAATTCACTTGCCAAGCAGGAGACATGGGTTCAATTCCTGGGTCGGGAAGTTGAATTCCTAGAGTTGGAAATGGCAACCCACTCCAGTTTTCTTGCCTGGAAAGTCCCATGGGCAAAGAAGCCTGCCAGGTTACAGTCCATTGTGTCACAAGAGCCAGACATGACTTGGCAACTAAACAAAGATTTCTCATTATGCACTATTCTGTCTGACATTTCTAGCCTAATACACACTTAGGTCCATCCATATTGTTGCATATGGCAAGATTTCCTTCTTATTTTTCTCATCGGAATGTAACTGAAATACAATGTTATATCAGTTTCAGGTATACAACATAGTGATTTGACACTTAGATGCATTATGAGATGATTATCACAATTAAGCCTAGCTGCTAACTGTAAAATTAAAGTTATTTTAAAGTTACTTTGACATTTAAAGTTATTGCATCACTGCTGACTATATAGCTTACTCTGTACTTTGCATTACTGTGATATATTTATTCTAAAACTGGAAGTCTGTTCATCTTAATCTCCTTCACCCATTTCCCCCATCATACCACTCCATCTTCTCCAGAAACCACCATTTTGTTCTCTGTATCTATAACTCTATCTTTGTTTTGTGGTGTTTGCTCATTTGTTTTTTAGATTCCACATATTAAGTGAAATCACACTGCTCTTATCTTTCCCTGTCCTATTTCACTTAGCATAATACCATCTAGGTCTATCCAAATTGTTTTGAGTGGCAAGATTTCATTTCTTCATTCACTTTCTTAGCTGAGTAATATTCCAGTGTGAGTGTGTGTGTGTGTGTGTACCTCAACTTAATCCAATGATATACTCTTAGATTGTTCTCATGTCTTGATTGCTGTAGATGATAATGCTATGAACATAGGGTTGGAGATAACTCCTTGACATAGTGGATTCTTCCTTTTGAATATATTGTTCACTCACTCAGTCGTGTCCAATCCTTTGTGATCCCATAGACAGTAGCATGCCAGGCTTCTTTACCCTATCTCCTGGAGTTTGCTCAAACTCATGTCCTTTGAGTTGATGATGCCATCCAACCATCTCACCTTCTGTTGCCCCCTTCTCCTGCCCTCAGTCTTTCCCAGCATCAGGGACTTTTCCAATGAGTCGACTCTTCGAATCATTTGGCCAAAGTTTTGGAGCTTCAGCATCAGTCCTTCCAATGAATATTCAGGATTGATTTCTTTTAGGGCTGACTGGTTTGATCTCCTTGCTGTTCATGGGACTCTCAAGAGTCTTCACAGCACCAAAGTTCAAAAGCATCAATACTTCAGCTCTCAGCCTTCTTTATGGTCCAACTCTCACATCCATACATGACTACTGGGGAAAAACAAAACAAAACAAAACAAAACATAACTTTGACTATATGGACCTTGGATGGCAAAGTGATATCTCTGTTTTTTAATATGCTGTCTAGGTTTGTCGTAGCTTTTCTTCCAAGAAGCAAGCATCTTTTAATTTCATGACTGTAGTCACTGTCTGCAGTGATTTTGGAGCCCAAGAAAATAAAGTCTGCCACTGTTTCCATTTTATTTCCCCCTATCTATTTGCATGAAGTAAGGAGATCAGTTTACATGATCTTTGTTTTTTGAATGTTGAGTTTCAAGCCAGCTTTTACCCAGGCATTAAATTGCTGGATCATCAGTTCAGTTCAGTGGCTCAGTCCTGTCCAATTCTTTGTGACCCTATGAACCACAGTATGCCAGGCCTCCCTGTCCATCACCAACTCCTGGAGTCTACTCAAACCCATGTCCATTGAGTCGGTGATGCCATCCATCCATCTCATCCTCTGTCATCCCCTTCTCCTCCTGCCCTCAATCTTTCCCAACATCAGGTCTTTTCAAATGAGTCAGTTCTTCGCGTCAGGTAGTCAAAGTATGGGAGTTTCAGCTTCAACATCAGTCCTTCCACTGAACACCCAGGACTGATCTCCTTCAGGATGGACTGGTTGGATCTCCTTGCAGTCCAAGGGACTCTCAAGAGTCTTCTCCAACACCACAGCTCAAAAGCATCAATTCTTCAGCACTCAGCTTTCTTTATAGTCCAACTCTCACATCCATACATGACCACTGGAAAAACCATAGTTTTGACTAGAGAGAACTTTGCTGGCAAAGTAATGTCTCTGCTTTTTAATATGCTATCTAGTTTGGTCATAACTTTCCTTCCAAGGAGTAAGCATCTTTTAATTTCATGGCTGCAATCACTATCTGCAGTGATTTTGGAGCCCGGAAAAATAAAGCCAGCCACTGTTTTCACTGTTTCCCCATCTATTTGTCATGAAGTGATGGGACCGGACATCATGGTCTTAGTTTTCTGACTGTTGAGCTTTAAGCCAACTTTTTCACTCTCCTGTTTCACTTTCATCAAGATGCTCTTTAGTTCTTCTTCACTTTCTGCCTTAAGGGTGGTGTCATCTGCATATCTAAGGTTATTGATATTTCTCCTGGCAATCTTGATTCCAGCTTGTGCTTCCTCCAGCCCAGCATTGCTCATGATGTCCTCTGTATATAAGTTAAATAAACAGGGTGACGTACTGCATTTCCTATTCGAAACCAACCTATCTATTGTCCCATGTCCAGTTCTAACTTTTGCTTCCTGACCTGCATACAGGTTTCTCAAGAGGCAGGTCAGTTGGTCTGATGTGCCCATCACTTTCAGAACTTTCCACAGTTTACTGTGATCCACACAGCCAAAGGCTTTGGCATAATCAATAAAGCAACAGAAACAAAAAGAAAGAGAAAGCAAAAGAAACAGATCCCCCCCACCCAACCCAGAACTCTTGCTTTTTCAGTGATCCAGCAGATGTTGATCTCTGCAAATTGATCCAGCAATTTGATCTCTGGTTCCTCTGCCTTTTCTAAAACCAGCTTGAATATCTGGAAGTTCATGGTTCACATATTGCTGATGTCTGGCTTGGAGAATTTTAAGCATCACTTTACTAGCGTGTGAGATGAGTGCAATTGTGCAGTAGTGTGAGCATTCTTTGGGATTGGAATGAAAACTGACCTTTTCCAGTCCTGTGGCCACTGCTGAGTTTTCCAAATTTCCTGGCATGTTGAGTGCAGCACTTTCACAGCATCATCATTCAGGATTTGAAGTAGCTCCACTGGAATTCCATCACCTCCACTAGCTTTGTTCATAGGGATGCTTCCTAAGGTCCACTTGACTTCACATTCCAGGATGTCTGGCTCTAGGGAGTGATCACACCATCATGATTACCTGGATCGTGAAGATCTTTTTTGTACATTTCTTTGTATTCTTGCCACCTCTTCTTAATATCTTCTGCTTCTGTTAGGTCCCTACCATTTCTGTCCTTTATTGAGCTCATCTTTGAATGAAATGTTCCCTTGGTATCTCTAATTTTCTTGAGAGATTTCTAGTCTTTCCCATTCTATTGTTTTCCTCTATTTGTTTGCATTGATCGCTGAGGAAGGCTTTCTCATCTCTCCTTTCTGTTCTTTGGAACTCTGCATTCAAACGTGGATATCTTTCCTTTTCTCCTTTGATTTTCACTTCCCTTCTTTCACAACTATTTGTAAGCCTTCCTCAGACAGCCATTTTGTTTTTTTGCCTTTCTTTTTCTTGGGGATGGTCTTGATTCCTGTCTCCTGTACAATGTCACATACCTCTATCCATAGTTCATCAGGCACTCTATCAGATCTAGTCCCTTAAATCTCACTTCCACTATATAATCATAAGGGATTTGATTTAGGTCATACCTGAATGGCCTAGTGGTTTTCTCCACTTTCTTCAATTTCAGTCTCAATTTGGTTGGATCATATGGTAGTTGTATTCTCACTTTTTTGAGAAATTCCCATACTGTTTTCCACAATAAATTAATTCTTGATTGGTAACAATATTTAACTGTATTTTATTTTGAATAAAATAATAGAAATCTATAATCTATTTCATATTAATTGCATATAGAAAATCTAATACTTCCCTCAAATGCAGTGCATTACCATGTCAAACAATTCCTAAGTACAATGTAATTGCATTAATATGAAAATCAATGGTGACATCTCAATTTAAATTAAAAACATTCTTATCACTAACATATTAGTTAAGTATTCCTTTGATAAAATATAACAGTAAAGCTAAGGATGTTTCTATATTTCTATTAAGGATAAGATTGTATCATCTTTTCTACAGCAACTATGGATTCAAACTGTGAAAGATCTTATAAGACTAAAATTTTTCCAATTACATTTGCAAGAAACTCTCCAAATTGTTGTTTCCCATCCCTCCCTCCTGCCAACTCAAATTGCCTAAACAACAGTAGGAGAGCTACTATAGTTTCCTGGCTGCCCCTGCTCCCTGTCCTGTGACTTATATGCCCTCAGATTCCCAACACCATCTGAGAATGTGGACAGTGTTCAAGTTTAGGAACAACTGAACTCTAAATAATTTTAATTCTACCATGTCACAGTTTTAATAAAAGACTTTAGATAATGATTTGTTATTATTATTATTTTTAAATTTCCTTTCACAAAGTTCATTATTGGTAGGATAAATTTTGATTTACTTTTTGCAATGCTAGATGAAACAGAAATGTGGACCCTGCTCTTTACCCTTGGTAATGGATAGTCACTGAAAGGCTTTGAGCCAGGGAATGGCAATACAGAAACTGTTTCTAAAAGACAATTGACTCTGTGAAGCACAAGTTACATTGAAGAGGATCCAGAAGTCTTCTGGATGATGAAGTAAATAGGGGTTTGATTTGGACTTATGACAGTGGAATGGAAAGAGAGGGACAGTTATATAATGCTTCATGCAGCAGTCTTATAAAAGGATTAGAAATGGAATTTACCTCTAAACTGTTTGAGCATCAAACAATTTACAGTAAAATAAAAATTAAAAAAAAAAGGAAATTCAGAAAAGGAGAAGAGAAATTTTCCTTTGTGGAATGGTGAGAGTAGGATGTTGATAAGGAAGGAATGATGGAGGGAACCTCTGTTTTAAACTTAAAAGTAAAATCATGTAGGAGATTTCAAGTAAGTCATCAAAATTGAGGGTATGAAGCTTAAAAAGTAGAAATGATGACAGATGAGTATTCATGAATTACCTGCATAAAAAGGATGTGGAATCAAAATATCCCTGAAGGGATTAGGAAGAATGAGAGAAGGAATGAGAGAGAGGACAGTACAAAGAGCAGGCAGAAATGAGAGAAATAGAGAGATTCCTCTATTGGAAGAAACTTGAATAAAATCCACTATGTCTCACCACATCTAAGTGCCCTCTTTTGTAAGACTCACCATTGTTTTATGCACCATATAGAGGGGGAAATGTGTACCAAATATGTACATTACAGAATCAAAGAAATACAGCATGTTTAGGATACAGCAGGGGGATGGCTAAGAGTCTCTCATAATTATAAATAAATGCTTTACAATATAGTAATAATTACTAAAAAAAAAAAAGAAAGAAAAAAAATGATCAAGTATTCTGTAAAACATTGTTTACAATGCTTAGTTCCCTAAGGTGAAAATCTGTGTATATCTATCTGTTTATAGCTGGTGAGTATATATCTATAATAAATAAATAAATAAATAAATAGTTTGAAGTGAAAGAGTCTGAAACTTTGATGTGTAACTCACCCCAAATCATGGTTGTTGGAAGAACCATACAAGGAAGTTGGGAGAAGGTGGTATACATGTCTATGTTAATTTCCAAAGGAAACTATTTTCATGACGATATTAGAATAAAGGTTTGACCATAAAACAGAAACTGCTAGCCCCTTTCTCCTATTTGAGACTGACCAAAAGAAAGAAAGAACAGCTTCCTCTGGAGAAAAGTTCAAAAACTTGGTGTTATCAGGAGAAAGCAGTGTGAACTTGTGAGAGGTTTCAGTTAGAATTAGAAAGTGAGAGGAGGGTCCAGGAAAAAGTCTAAATATGGAAAAAAATGATTCACATGGACAGGAGACAGATTTATTTGCTAAAAACTAGCTGAAAAATCTAATGCTATTAGAAAGCTTTTCTGGGACTTATCTCTCATAATTGGTGTTATTTGGAAAGTATTTTGAGAAATAATTCATTAATGGACATCAAGGACTGAATCTACACCATTATTCAAAATAAATAAATAAATAAATCAAACAATGTGAGAACTCTAAATTACATTGCTTTATTCCTATTTATTTATCATAGTACTCAATTGTGTGTGTGCATTTGTGCATACTCAGTTGTGTCTGGCTCTTTGTAATTCCATGGACTGTAGCCCACCTCTGCCCATATAATTTTTCTGGCAAGAATATTAGAGAGTTGCCATTTGCAGCTTCAAGGATTTTCCTGACCCAGTGATGAAGTCTGTGTTTCTTGTGGCTCTTGCATTGGAAGGTAGATTTTTTATCATAGAGCGAATACTGAATTATTGACACTATTTTGAGAAAAAATAATAATAAAATGTACAAAACTGCTATACCTCAGTCTATGATTTTCTCATGATATGTGGAGACCCAGAGAATAGTAAAATCAACACTGACCTTGTTAGGGAACTTCAGCTTAACAGAAAAAGGAAAGTAATAGTATACCAGATAAACCTCTCGCATCTATTTTCCCTGTCTCTTACTGACTTATAGTAGGAAAATGCATCCCATTCCTTAGTTAAATAATGTCCTCTTAGCAAATAATTTTATCTTAATGAAAGTTGTCTCAGTGTTAACTATAAGGCAACACCCTTAGCATTAATGGACCAAATGATAGTTCTACTGGTGGAGTAGTGATGCCTGGTTCTTGGAATGTGAACACTGACTTACTGAAAGTGGTCTCATCAATTCCTACAGTTTATGGAGAAGTTGTTTTTTACCCATTACAGCCAGTTCCTCAAGTACTCTAGGTCTAATAGAGGGCTCTGGAATTAGAATACTTGGGTTGAAGAGGTTAATCTGAAAAAATAAAGTGCTAATCACTCGGTCAAGTCCGACTCTTTGTGACCCCACTGGCTGTAGCCCATCAGGCTACATCAGGAACTACCCAGGCAAGACTAGTGGATTGGGTACTATTCCCATCTCCAGGGGATCTTCCTGACTCAGGATCTCCTGGATTACAGACAGATTCTTTACTGTCTGAGCCAACCAGGGAAGCAAGGGGAAAAAAAAAAAAAAAAGAAAGAAATCAAACTCCTGATACATAGCGTTTTCTGACTTCTGTGGTGAACATAAACCCAGCATCATGACTGATTTCAAACCACCAACATACTGGCATCCATGGCCCACAAAGTTGAAAAAATTTAGATTGACTCTTGCGAGTGCCCCCAACACATCACTTCATGCTGATATATCAAGGACATATTATTTAGAAAAAAGAATCCTGGGGTTTGTAATGAAAGATATAGACTCTGGTCCTATCTTGACTTTCCACTAATCTTTTAAGTTCTGGTGAACAGGAATTATCCATTTCCTGTCGATTGCCATTCTTCACTTTCTGCTAGGTATGAGGTATTCATTAGAAGGATGGTAGAAATACGGCAGAGTAACTTCTATTGTTATTATTTCCATTTGTCACAAAAAGTTGAAAGGCATTCAAGGTAAATAATTAGATTTGAGCAATATAATAATAGAGACTAACCTTTAAAATTACCTCTACCTTGACACTTTCATTTTAATTTCAGTTACTTGCACATCTAGGAAAGTAGCTTTAAATGGGTTTTTTCATAGAATTTATAAATGTGAGCACATGGTAAAAGTTGCTCTGCTCCTCTAGGAGTTGGTATGTGTATCAGGTCTATCTCCTTCCCTAGATCTACATCATGGACTATTACAGGAGGTGGAGGATCTTACTCTTTCTATGTACTAAGCACACATATTTGTGGCATTCAAATTTAATGGTGAGATGTGATTAAGAAAAAAAAAAATGTCCACAAAGATTTCTTTTTTTTTTTTTTTTTTGTAAGTTGAAGCACACTGGTTTTAAGATTCTGTGTTAAAAGAGGTGTTTTAGCCTCTGTTATGTGTAAATTGCAGTAGCCACTAGCTGCATGTGACTATTGAGAAACTGTGACTAGTGTGAATGAGGAAATGAGCTTAAATTACATTTATTTTAAATTAAATTTAAGTATTAATAGCTGCCTGTACCTGTTGCTGCAGTACTGGATAGCACAATTCTAGATCTTAGTAGGAAAAAAAAAAAGAATTTAAAGACATATATCGATGTCAGTTATGGAAAAACAAAACAAAACAAAACAATATTTAAACAGTTATCTAACAGTTGTTACTGAATAGACTCAACTTTTTTTCATTACACTAGCTCATCTATTGTCAGTTGGTTTATGGTTTTATACCCTGTAGAGGTATCTTTTTTTTTTTTTTTTTTTTTTTTTTTTTAGTTGGAGGCTAATTACTTCACAACATTGCAGTGGGTTTTGTCATACATTGACATGAACCAGCCATGGAATTACACGTATTCCCCATCCCGATCCCTGCTCCCACCTCCCTCTCCACCCGATTCCTCTGGGTCTTCCCAGTGCACCAGGCCCGAGCACTTGTATCATGCATCCCACCTGGGCTGGTTATGGTTTTATACCTTGTAGAGGTATCTTAGTTCTCAAAAGACAGTAGAATCCTGTATCATTCACAACAAGTGAATCAAAAATGCTAAGGCTAGTCTTAAGGTGGGAAAGTTCTTGCCATCTTTGCCTTGAAAAACAAAAACAAAAACATATTTTGAAGGAATAAATAAAATGCACAGAGAAAATAAAATATATGAAAGAGTCCAAAATGATGCCCTTCAATCAAGTGGTTCCACCTAGGAACAAACCCACTAAATCAAGCGTAGACAAGGAGAATTCTCAAAGTCCATCGTTCATTCATTGTTATTTTTGTGACTTTCTCAGAATAGTAAAAAAAAAAAAAAAGTTGTGAGATTGACTTTTATTACTTCCATCTGTAATGGCTCATCTGAACCTTTTCCAAGATAGTAGATTAATAATATTTTCTCACTCAATTCCTAGATAATAATATCTAATAGCATTCTATAAAAATAATAGTAAGTATGAGTATTTTTCAGCACCATGCTAGTTAAACTTACAGCAACACAGTGTAAGTAGAAGTCATGACAAGTTTATACATTATAGCAAAATTAAGGTCATATATAGTAGTTAATAAAATAGAAGAAGCAGGATTCTGAGTGAGTACCACTTGATATAATATTTGTGTTCATAATCACAATTATGTAGAGTTACTCATCATGAAAGAAAGATTAAAATACACTATTTAGAATGATCTTGATGTGTGAACTGATGTCTATATGTGCATTGTGAACACAAAAAGAACTAGTCACATATTCTAAACTCCTAAGGATGGTGAATCCAGTTCTTGAAAAGAAGAATTATTTTGAAGGAGTGTATTATTAACAATATTTTTTTAATGACAAGCTTATTTGCACAATAAATTTTTACTAGAAATGAATATTGCTATATGTAGTATAATATAGCAACGGTGCACAAAAATTTAAAAGAAAAAGTAAGGCAATTCTTTTTAATATTTTTCTTGTACTGAAATTACACAAAAAATCATCATGTAACCAATTGTGTCTAAAAAAAATATTTGGAATTGGCAATTATCTAATGACTAATTAAATTTATGCATCCAATCTAACTTTCCAGAATAAAATAATGGGTTTTCATTGTATTTATAGTGAACTATTCAAGCAAAATTAATTCAACGTGATTACATTGGATCAATACAGCAGAAACAAGGGCAGATCTAGAAAGCATAGCAAAATATTTTTAATTGCAAGATATTAATCATCAAAAATAATGACGGATATTTTTGATGGGAAAGGAATATAGAACTGGTAAGATCTCAAAAGGAGATAAAATAAACCATTGTACCTTATTTTGATATATATGTTTTTGTATCTGTCTCTTAATATTGAAATACGGATTGCAGTTTACCATAGAACTGTAGCCCCTCCTAGTTGCTTATGGTTTACAGGTAAAATGCAATCATGTGTATTATAGGTAGAGAGTCAAGCATTAAAGAAAAATTATAAAGTGGTCTATAAGGAAACAAAAGGAGAGAATTCCAGTTATGTTGTCCCATATATATCCATTAAAAGATGGATATTTTACAGAAAAATTAAATATACCAATTATTATAACATTATATTTAATGAATTAAAGACATATAAGCTGTTTAGTTCAGTTCAGTCACTTAATCGTGTCCGACTCTTTGCGACCTCATAGACTGCAGCATACCAGGTCTCCCTGTCCATCACCAACTCACGAAGTTTACCCAAACTCATGTCCATTGAGTGGGTGATGCCATCCAACCACCTCATCCTCTGTGGCCCTCTTCTCCTCCCACTTTCAATCTTGCCCAGCATCAGGGTGTTTTCAAATGAGTCAGCTTTTTGCATCAGGTGGCCAAAGTTTTGGAGTTTCAGCTTCAACATCAGTCTTTCCAATGAATATTCAGGACTGATTTCCTTTAGAATGGACTTGTTTGATCTCCTTGCAGTCCAAGGGACTTTCAAGAGTCTTCTTCAATATAAGTTGCTACTACATATGATATATATATATATATATATATATGTGTGTGTGTGTGAATATATATATATATATATATATATATATATGTGTGTGTGTGTGTGAATATATATATATATATTCAGAGAGAGAGACTTACTACACAGTAGTCCACATTCTTACATGTCTTTTATTTTTACAAAACACTCAAATTCATTTTCCAAAGGAAAATGGAAAATAATAACAGAAATTTTACTGTATCTGCTAGCCTGAAAATAACATATATAATTGCTTTATTCCCATTAAACAGCACCATCCACCCATAGGCAAAGGGATATATGCAGAACTGGCCACCAAATGAAATACTGCCCTTAGGGGCTTCTGGATTTGGCTTTTCAAACATAAGGATTTTATGTGAAAGTTTTAGCAAATCAGCATTAAGTTTGGCAGGAATTTGTCCTGTTTTCTTCTTCTGATAAGTCAGTTCTCAATCTTTACATCAACTTGAAGTTTATATTGATGAGAAACTGGATGAAAAAATGAGAACTTGTTCTTTTATCACCAGTTTGTCCAGAATGTCTTTTTACTAGGGCTATTTCACAAGAGCAAAATCATCAGGGTATGTTTTTTCCTCCTCCTTGATAATAGCAATATGGGCTCACATAACATGAGGTGTCAGATAGATAAGATCCAAACTTCTATTTAGCTCAAAAACCACATAAAAGTATTTTCACATTTATAGTCTCCAAAAGCATGCTAGCTAAGTGACTTTCTTTCTGTAAAAGAAAACCTGCAGATGTAATAGAAATATAGAAAACCACTATCGGGTAACAAAAAAGAATTCTTGAATTTGAATGTAGTGGTAAAAAGAACTCTTAGAATAAGCCTTGGACAGTCATTGATATAAGTAAATTCATCACTAAACAAAACAAAACAAAAATAATGATATTACTGAGATTTAATTATTTACTTTTTTCTAAAATAGTTTATAAAATTATAAGATTGGGGTGGCAGAGAGTCAGACATGACTGAGTGAGTGAACTGAACTGAACTGAAAATAGTGTAAGACAAAGTAATAATTTAGAGCGTAAAATGGAGTTTAAGATCATACTTTTATGTGATAGATGAAGTAATTGAAAGAATGCTCCTCAATTAAAATCTCTACCTTTGATATTCTTATTTCTAAAATTATAAAGTTATACCAGCATACGACTCAGCCATAAAAAAGAATGAGATTCTGCCATTTGGAGCATCATTGATGGACATAGAACATATTATGCTTTATGAAATGTCAGACAGAAAAAAACAAGCACTATATTATATTACTTATATGTAGAATCTGAAGAATAATACAAACAAATGTATATAGCAAAATGGAAACAGACTCACAGATAGAGAAAACAGTGATTACCAGAGGGGGAAGGTGGGGGTGGGGGGAAGATAGGGGCATAGGATTAAGAGATACAAACTATTATGTATAAAATATATCAGCAACAAGGAAGTGTACTCCACAGAGGAATGCAGCCATTATCTTGTAACAAGTTTCAGTTTAGTTCAGTCGCTCAGTCGTGTCCGACTCTTTGCGACCCTATGAATCCCAGCACACTAGGCCTCCCTGTCCAACACCAACTCCCAGAGTCCACCCAAACCCATGTCCATCGAGTCAGTGATGCCATCCAACCATCTCATCCTCTGTTGTCCCCTTCTCCTCCTGCCCTCAGTCTTTCCCAGCATCAGAGTCTTTTCCAATGAGTCAACTCTTCACATGAGGTTGCCAAAGTATTGGAGTTTCAGTTTCAACATCAGTCTTTCCAATGAACACCCAGAACTGATCTCCTTTAGAATGGACTGGTTGGATCTCCTTGCAGTCCAAGGGACTCTCAAGAGTATTCTCCAACATCACAGTTCAAAAGCATCAATTCTTTGGTGCTCAGCTTTCTTTATAGTCCATCTCTCATATCCATACATGACTACTGGAAAAACCACAGCCTTGACTAGATGGACCTTTGTTGGCAAAGTAATGTCTCTGCTTTTTAATATGCTATATAGGTTGGTCATAACTTTCCTTCCAAGGAGTAAGTGTCTTTTAATTTCATGGCTGCAATCACCATCTACAGTAACTTTAGAGCCCCCCAAAATAAAGTCTGACATTGTTTCCACTGTTTCCCCATCTATTTCCCATGAAGCAATGGGACCAGATGCCATGACCTTAGTTTTCTGAATGTTGAACTTTAAGCCAACTTTTTCACTCTCCTCCTTCAGTTTCATTAAGAGTCTTTTTAGTTCCTCTTCACTTTCTGCCATAAGGGTGGTGTTGTCTGCATATCTGAGGTTATTGATATTTCTCCTGGCAATCTTGATTCCAGCTTGTGCCTCTTCCAGCCCAGCGTTTCTCATGATGTACTCTGCATATAAGTTAAATAAGCAGGGTGACAATATACAGCCTTCATGTACTCCTTTACCTATTTGGAACCAGTCTGTTGTTCCCTGTCCAGTTCTAACTGTTGCTTCCTGACCTGCATACAGGTTTCTCAAGAGAAAGGTCAGATGGTCTGGTATTCCCATCTCTTTAAGAATTTTCCACAGTTTATTGTGATCCACATGGTGTAACAACTTTAAATGGTGCATAATCTGTAAAAATACTCAATAACAATACTTGTATACCTGAAATTACTATAATATTGTATGCCAGCTATTCTTCAATAATATATATATATATATATATATATATATATATATATATATATATATATATATAAATGTCAATGTATGGCAAAAATCATCACAACATTGTAATTATCCTCCAATTAAAATAAATCAATTAATTAAAAAATAAATTAGGGATAACTAAAAAATTAAAATTATATCAATATTCAATTTGTTTAACATGAATGTGAATAAACTTTAATTCTAATCATTCTCACTGTGTGACAGAATTGACAATTAATTACTTGAATTCACTCATTCAAATCATTCATTCACTCATTCAGAAATCATAAAGTTCATAAAGTGTTATATACTTCTGTCTGGTGCAAAGATAAAAGAAAAAGTCCTCGCCTTTCAAGGGGCCCATAGATTAGTGAACAATCTGGACAGCAAAAGTGAGAGAGAGAGAGAAGGGAAATGGAGAGAGCAAAAATTAAAGAAAGACTCTCATAAAGGACTGAATATAATAAATCTTAAACAGACATAAATGTCTTTAAATTGTCCTCTTGGAAGAAGTCAGCTGAAGCAGATTCAAAACAAAATCCCAAACTATGCTACTTTTTCAAAACACATACAAAGCTGCGTGACACAGCAACACGCACATACACACACACACAAAGAAAAGACTAAGCAGCGATGCATCAATAATTTTGAATTAAAGCAAGAACAAGTAGTGTTAAGGCTTTTTGGAAAGAAATTGGCTAAATAGAAAGGACATGAATATAGCCACTCTATTTTTTAGTTAAAAAGTCTAACCTATAAAATATATTTTGTTATAAAAAGTGATAAATGTGAAAGGTAGATATAGGAAAAATGAAATCTCACAAAGGGAAGATTACAGAATACCTACCATCAGAAAGTAACAGTTCTATAGTGCTATAATATTATTTGAACATTTGAACTAGTTTATGCATGACTTGTGGGTTTCCCAGCTGGTTCTAGTGGTAAAGAATCCAGCTGCCAATGTAGGAGACATAAGAGATGTGGGTATGATCCCTGGGTTGAGAAGATCCCCTGGAGGAGGGCAGGCAAACCATACCAGTATTCTTGGCTGGAGAATCCCATTGGACAGAGGAGCCTGGCGGGCTACAGTCCACAGGGCTGCAAAGAGTTGGACATGACTGAAGTGACTTAGCGCACAGGAACATGCATGACTTGTGTCATCTTCACACTCATGGTACTATAAAATCCTGCCCCAAGTTGCCTTTTTATTTCTCCTACCCATTGCAGTGTTGGTTAGTGACTATGTTTTTGTCTGTTTGAAGAGCCTTTGCCATTCACACACTATATGCAAATTTTTCTCATACCATTACCATATCCCAACAGCCATAGATATCCACCTGGGTGGCCCTTCCCCATCTCCATTATGTATATATTTCAAGTTCTCTAAAATCCTGATCAGCCTTAAGTCAGTTCAGTTCAATCACTCAGTCATGTCCAACTCTTTGCAGCATGCCAGCTCTCCTTGTCCATCACCAACTCTAGGAGTTTACTCAAACTCATGTCCATTGAGTTGGTGATCAAGCTTAAAGTAACAATCAATAAAGTACCTTCCCAGGATTGTAATGGAGCTGGCTTATATTGGCTCAGGGAGTGCTGAATATTAATTTTCTGTAACTTTGTGAGCTGTGGTTGACATAATTCTGGCACACTGAGATAAAAAAAGAAAAAAAAAAGATGAGACTATTCACACCAGGGAAATTAGATAATATTATAAATAAGCCCTTTCCTCCTATTTTTTTTTTTTTTCCTCTCAGCAGCCACTTGTTAAACACTTACTAGCAAACTATTATATCTTTGCACTTTTAAGCTCTCTTGATTCTTACAGAACACATTGGGCCGCTCATTGTAAATCAGAAGACATCTTTTTGAAGCTTGCTTTCATGACACATTGAAGCAGAAAGCAGTTGCTCAGCAGGACCTCTCAGTATGCCCCATCTGTCTTCTGTGGATAAAATTGACTTGACAGCTTGGTTAAAGAGTAAATCAAATGAACCTATAGCAAATTCATTTGCAAATCATTTATTGAAATATGAAGGGAAATGCTGTGATTACCACTTAACATTTCATTTTAACTTGAATTTAAAATTAAATATTTTAGAGACAACATTGTTTTTAAAATGCTGCTCTAAAAACAAGAATGTCTTGCTAAGTTATGAACGAACACACAGCTCATAAGCCATAGCCTATATCTTTTATACAAAGAAAATTCTTTGCTATTGATTTAAGGATTAAAACAAACATTTAGAATAAAGTCCTCAACATTGGAATATTAAATCTGAAAACACCAAGGTCACTGGATATTTTTAACCATGGATCTTAAATTCTATGATGAAAATGACTTAGTTTTAAAGTGTGTTTCCTACTTACGTAAATTGTAGAATTAGGCATATAAGGAACAATAGAAATTGTATTAATTAATTACTTAAAAAAATTTTTTTCCATGCATCTTGGTATTAAGAACAATAAAACTAGAATGGATTTACTGTGAAACTAATGAGGTTAAACTTTAGGGCACTTCACTTATTAATAGAAGTTGTTTTTTTTTTTAACTTTTTAGTTTTAATTGGAGGCTAATTACTTTACCATATTGCAGTGGTTTTTACCATACATTGACATGAATCAGCCATGAGTGTACATGTGTTCCCCACCCTGAACCCCACTCCCACCTCCCTCCCCATCCCATCCCTCAGGGTCATCCCAGTGCACCAGCCCTGAGCACCCTGTCTCATCCATCGAACCTGGACTGATGATCTATTTCACATATGGTAATATACATATTTCAGTGATATTCTCTCAAATCATCCCACCCTTGCCTTTTTTAAGGTCTTGTGTCTAAGTTTGTGTTTGTAATTTAGTGTACTTTTCATTAAAGCAGATCCCCAAATCATAAAAGACCAGGCCCTTTCCCAGTTCTGACAGGATCATTTATTTTCTACCCTAAGAGTCATGGTTCAGAGCTCAGGCTGAGTGGCTGGTCTCTGTGCCTTGTTTTCCCAGAGGGTCTCTCTGATGTCTTCCACTGATTCCCTGGATCTAAATCAATCTTCATGTCACAATGTGTCTGCCACAACCCAGAGGCTGGAAGGTAAACAAAATCTTTAAATTTAATCAAGATTCTGGATTCAGGGCCCTTTCAAAAGAAAAATTAAAAAAAAAAAATGAGCATTTCATTGATCTCCAGATTCTTGATGAAGTTGTCAGAAATGAGAAAAACATCGTTTGCAAAGTGTCACACATTTTGTCCAGAGCCCAGGACTCTGTAAAGTGCCTCTGTTTGTAAACTTCCAGTTAGAAAATTGTAGACCCTTTAATCTTGCCTTTTCTTGTTTTGAATTATTAAAGAAAGATTCCAAGTGCTTACGATGGATTTCCCCTGTAGCAGTAAAATTTGAACTACTAATGACAATAGACTGACTGGTTCTTTTTGTAGTATTGTTTTTCAGTAGCCAAGTCATGTCTGACTCTTTTGCAGCACGCCAGTCTTCCCTGTCCATCACTATCTCCCTGAGTTTGCTCAAACTAATGTCCATTGAATCACCAATGCCATCCATCCATCTCATCTCTGTCACCCCCTTATGCTCTTGGCCTCAATCTTTCCCAGCATCAGGGTCTTTTCCAATGAGTCAGTTCTTCACATCAGGTGGCCAAAGTATTGGAGCTTCATCTTCACCATCAGTCCTTCCAATGAATATTCCTTTAGGATTGATTTCCTTTAGAACTGACTGCTTTGATCTCCTTGCTGTCTAAGGGACTCTCAAGAGTATTTTCTAGCACCACAGTTCAAAAGTATCAGTTCTTCAGCATTCAACCTACTTTATTATACAACTCTCATATCCATACATGACTAATGGAAAAACCATATCTTTGATTATACAGACCTTTGCTGGCAAACTAATGTCTCTGCTTTTTAATATACTGTCTAGGTTTGTAATAGATAATCTTCCAAGGATCAAGTGGTTTTTAATTTCATAGCTGCAGTTACCATCAGCATTGATTTTGGAGCAAAAAAAAAAGAAATATGAAACTGTTTATTTAATTTCCCCATTTACTTGCCATGAAGTCATGGCAAATGTCATGATATTAGCTTTTTGAATATTAAGTTTTAAGTCAGCTTTTTCACTATCCTCTTTCACTTTCATCAAGAAGCTCTTCAATGCTGTTCTCTCAGATCATCCCACACTTGCCTTCTCCCACAGAGTCCAAAAGTCTGTTCTGTACATCTGTGTCTCTTTTTCTGTCTTGCATATAGGGTTATCATTACCATCTTTCTAAATTCCATATATATTCCAGGTTGGATGCATGAGGCAAGTGCTAGGGGCTGGTGCACTGGGACGACCCAGAGGGATGGGATAGGGAGGGAGATGGGAGGGGGGTTCAGGATGGGGAACACATGTAAATCCATGGCTGATTCATGTCAATGTGTGGCAAAAACCACTGCAATATTGTAAAGTAATTAGCCTCCAAATAATAAAAATAAATGGAAAAAAAAAAAAAGAAGAAGAAGCAGCTCTTCAGTTCCTCTTCACAGTCTTCCATTAAAGTGGTATCATCCGCTTGTCTGAGGTTGTTGATATGTCTCTCAGCAATCTTCATTCCAGCTTATGCTTCATTCAGCCCAACATTTTTCATGATGTTCTCTGCATAGATGTTAAATAAGCAGGATGACAATATACAGCCTTGACACACTCCTTTCCCAAATTGGAACCAGTCAATTGTTCTATGTCTTTTTCTAACTGTTGCCTCCTGACCTACATATAAGTTTTGCAGGAGGTATGTAAGTTGGTCTGACATTCTCATCTCTAAGAATTTTTCAGTTTGTTGTGATCCACACAGTCAAAGGCTTTAGCATAGTCAATGAAGCAAAAGTAGACATTTGTCTGGATTTCTCTAGTCTTTCTGTGATCCAACAGATGTTGGCAATTTGCTCTCTGATTCCTCTGCCATTTCTAAATCCAGCTTGCACATCTGGAAATTCTTGGATCACATACTGCTAAAGCCTAGCCTGAAGGATTTTGAGCATAATCTTGATAGCATGTGAAATCAGTGCAACTGTACAGTAATTTGAGCATTCTTTGGCATTTCCCTTCTTTGGTATTAGAATGAAAACTGCCTTTTCCAGTCCTGTGGCCCCTGCTGAGTTTTCCAAATTTGCTGGCATAATGAGTGCATCACTTTAACAGCATCCTTTTCTAATATTTGAAATAGTTCAGCTGGAATTCTATCACACCCACTAGTTTGTTCATAGTAATGCTTCCTAAAGCCCACTGACTTCACTCTCCTGGATGTCTGGCTCTAGGTGAGTGACCATATCATCATGGCTAACTGGGTCATTAAGAGTTTTTTTGTACAGTTCTTCTGTGTATCCTTTCCATCTTTTCTTAATCTCCTCTACTTCTGTGAGGTCCTGACCATTTTTGTCCTTTAATGTGCCTACCCTTGTATGAAATCTTCCCTTGGTATCTCCAATTTTCTTAAAGAGATAACTAATTTTTCCCATTCTATTGTTTTCCTTTATGTCTTTGCATCATTCACTTAAGAAGGCTTTCTTATCTCTGCTTGCTATTCTCTGAAACTCTGCACTCAGTTGGGTATATCTTTCCTTTTCTCTTTGCCTTTCACTTCTCTTCTTTTCTCAGACATTTATAAGGCCTCCTCAGACAACCACTTTGCTTCTTACAATTTTTCTTGTGGACAGTTTTGGTTATCATCTCCTGTGCAACACTTCCTGTCGGCTCCAGGACAGCCAATGGCAGCAGCGAGGCCAGGGTGCCCTCTGCTCCAGGGCATTATCCAACATCAGCTCCAACCTGCCCCGGACTCCTTTTCGAGCTCCTCCAGCAGGGCCTTTGTCTCAACTCCTGGCCACATGTTGATGGACACTGGACTGCCAGTGAAGTTTTGAACACTCAACAAGGACCAACAGTGGGACAACCAGCACACCAGGCACATCATCCAGCTATGTTGAGTGTCTGAAGGGCATGTCCCTGCTAGCTAGGTTCTGACTAAATGCGGTCCACTGCAGAAAGGAATGGCAAATCACTTCAGTATTCTTGCCTTGAGCACCCCATGAACAGTATGAAAATGTTCTTTTTTTGATTGTTACAATCTAGTAAGAGTAAAAACTAACTAAATCTAGCTTCCTGATATGAGATACTTTAAAAAAATTGCTACATTTATCTTCAGAAGTGATAATAAAATTATGCAATAATTGGTTGACATAAGCTGACCTTAATGTTCCTGTGTACATGTCACCTCTTACTTGCTGAGGGTGAAATCTGGACAGCCACAGTAGAGAGGCTGGGGTAGCCAGGAAAGCTAACTACACTCAGTGGCTAGTTATATGAATATTTCAATATTTTTACACTAGTCATGCTGTCTTATTATCAGTACTAAATTTAATTATTCTATATTCAGAATTTAAGCATATGAAAGTATTTATTAAATATAAATGCAAGTAGCTTAAAACCAAATTCTTTTTAAAGATATTTCTAAGAATACTATTTGCAAGATGCATGGAGACCAGTGACGTGGCAGTGAGTAGAAATTACACCCATCCTTTAACAGATAAACTATTTGAGAACACTTCTAATAAAAGAGTGCTACTTGCAAGTTGAGTTGAAAATATTGTTATAAATAACTGTGATATATAAAACAATGTTATGGCTAATTGTAACAGTGAATGAAAGTTACACCTATTCTTTAATTCACGTAGAGCAAAAAAATGATGTGCATATAAAATGAAATAAAATAATGATTTTGAAACAAACTGAATAAGGTATGTAAAATCAGAAACAGAAAATTGTATGTGTTTACCTTTATAAGTTTTAAACTATGAAATCAAACTTAACAAATGGTCTCAATTCTCACACTTTGAGTTTAAAAGTGGTGCGCAGAAGTCTAACTTCCGGAACTGTAGTCGTGTTTGAGACACTCATTCAGATGAGCTTAGACTCTTCATTCCTGAAGTGTTTCCTTCAAGGTGTTTACAAAATAGTAACTGTGTAGCCACACAACTCTCAAGTAGCTCTGTTGTTGTTCACTCAGTTGTGTTGATTCTTCAAGATCCCATGACTCTTCGAGACCCTCAAGTAGCCCTGTGAGATATGAAATAGAAATCACCATTTTATACATGATTAAATGTCAGCTTTCATTCTAATCCCAAAGAAAGGTAATGCTAAAGAATGTTCAAACTGCTGCACGATTGCGCTCATCTCACATGCTACCAAATTAATGCTCACAATTCTCCAAGCTAGGTTCAACAGTACATGAACCATGAACTTCAAGCTGGGTTTAGAAAGGTCAGAGGAACCAGAGATCAAATTGCAGGCATCCAGTGAATCATAGAAAAAGGAAGAGAATTCCAGAGGGGGAAAAAAAAACAAAACCAAAAATGATTTCTGCTTCATTTACTAAGCTAAAATCTTTGACTGTGTGGATCACAAAAATCTGAAGAAAATACTTCAAGAGATGGGAACATCAGACCAGCTTACCTGCCTCCTGAGAAATCTGTATTCAGTTCAAGAAGCAACAGTTAGAACGAGACATGGAACAATGGATTAGTTCCAAATTGGGAGAGGAGCAAATCAAGGCTGTATATTGTCACCTTGCATATTTATCTTATATCCAGAGTACACTATGTGAAATGCTGGGCTGGATGAAGCACAAGCTGGATTGCTGGGAGAACTATCAATAACCTCAGATATTCAGAAGACACCACCCTTATGGCAGAAAGCAAGAGAAACTTAAGAGCCTCTTGATGAAAGTGAAAGAGGAGAATGGAAAAGCTGGCTTAAAATTCAACATTCAAAAAACTAAGGTCATGGCATCCAGTGCCATCACTTCATGGCAAATAGATGTGAAAACAATGGAAACAGTGACAGGGTTTATTTTCTTGGCCTCCAAAAATCACTGCAGATGGTGACTGCAGCCATGAAATTAAAAGATGCTTGCCCTTTGGAAGAAAAGCCATGAGCAACCTAGACAGAGTATTAAAAAGCAGAGACACTAATGGGCCAACAAAGGTCAGTCTAGTCAAGGGTATGGTTTTTCCAGTGGTCATGTATGGATATGAAAGTAGGACTATAAAGAAAGCTGAGTACTGAAGAATTGATGCTTTTGAACTGTGGTGTTGGAGAAGACTCTTGAGAGTCCCTTGGACTGCAAGGAGATTCAACCAGTCCATACTAAAGGAGATCAGTCCTTAATATTCATTGGAAGGACTGAAGCTGAAGCTGAAGCTCCAATACTTTGGCCACCTGATGTAACGAGCTGACTCATTGGAAAAGACCCTGATGCTGGGAAAGATCAAAGATGGGAGGAGAAAGGGATGACAGAGGATGAGATGGTTGGATGGCATCACAACTCGGTGGACATGAGTTTGAGCAAGCTCCGGGAGTTGGTAATGGACACGGAATCCTAGCATGCATGGGATCACCAAGAGTTGGACACACCTGAGTGACTGAACTGAACTGTACTGAACATGATTAATAAGATTTTGTTTGTTTTAACTATGGCACAACCTGTTAGGTGAGCGATGCTTCAAAGAATTATCTATTTACTGCATGACATGAGCAAAGGATTGAATAATTTATTTGAAGTAAAATTTCCTGCATTTATTTGGAGTAAAATTGATACATTTTAACACTTGCATTTTTATGTATGTGCAAATTTCATAAATTCTGAAAATATTTTATCATGTTAGTTTCAGTCAACACAAAGAGCCCTGAAATGATGAGTGTCTATACATTAGAATAGGTTCTGACTCATTTAGAAGCTCTATTATGGGTGATAATACCTTTTGTTTGATATGCTCCACTTTTAATCTGTTCTCATATATCTGCTTGCACTTATACACATACTGCTTACCTTTACACTGAACATGTTCTTACTTTTCCAAAGTTCTCAACATAGTTGCCTAATTAAACACATGCCTCATTTCATATGCCTTTCTAGACTTAGTCATTTTGTGTGACTTACAAATAATAAGGAAGGAATATACATGGATTGGAATTTGCTTGTCCTAGCACCTTTGTCAAGGGTATTTTGAATCGCCCCTTCAAATGTTCCATCTAATGGCATAGTAATTGTTTTCATGTATTTTCCAGTGAACTATGAAGTACTCTCTTGTCAGGGCCCAGTCCTGTGAGGGACTCCCTCATTTAATCCAGAGCTGATATTGAAGTGTTTCTCCCATCCTTTATTCAAAAGGTATGAAAAGATGAGGAGAGATAAGATGCAAATGAGTACCATTAGTACCCTCATTATTTTTATAATCAAATATTTATTGATATTTGTCCTTTACCCAAAGCAATAAGGACTATTGTAATGATTTTAAAAGCCCCTGTCCAATCTTGGAATATTTATAGGCAGAAAAATAAAGCATCAGCAAAAGTTCCTTGGAGAGCTGTTGAAAATACACATGTACTATATGATACCCCATAAAATCTTTCCTGACAATGAGAATATTAGCAAAACAGTTATTAAATGCTTAATCCATCTTATTTAACCCAGTATGTGGTATATTACATTCTTATCAACTGCTAATCCAACATTTAGTTATGTAGGGTACCTCTTGAGATCAGTATATAATCTAATTACACTTGTTTTATGGTATTTGGAATATAAATTCAAACTTTTTTTTCAAATTTTATCTTTGTATTATCTAGCATTTCCACTTAAATATTGTAAAAAATAACTCCTCATATTTGGTATTCATATGTCCAACTGTTTCACTATTTTTGCATATCTGTCATATTTTCAATTCTTTCTCTGATAATTTCAACTTCTGTTTAATGTTTAGGTCTCATCCCATTGATGACAGTTTTTTCTGCTTTTGTTGAATGCCTCATAATATTTTGTTGATATGCATTGAAAGAACAAGACTGTATGTTTCCCTGGATTATTCCTTAAAGAATGGCATTTGCCTGATGACCAAAATGGAAACATTGTATATATCAGTTGAATTATCTTGATTTAAAGAAGCTCTTATTTTTAAAATGGTTACAAGTGGCAATTTTAATTTTCACTTATTGACTCCTAAATTCATTAATTGTGTGATTATTGTGTGACTGTATTAATTTTATTAGGTTAGTCATAAACATAATTTTATTATGTAAATTGTAATAACTAAATATTACCACTATTTGAATATATTCAACAGGAAATAAGATTATTTGATCATTGGAAAAGTTTTGAATTTGATATTTTGCATAAAGTTAAAATAGATGAGTATAATCCCTGTTCTCAAATAACTAATAATCAAGTATGAAAGATAAAACAATGATTCAAGTATAATTTAGGTATAAACTGTTAAATGTTGTTAATTTTTTCCTTAGCTGGTATCAGTGGAAATTTATGAAATAGGCTAGAATCTTGATAAGATCTAAATTAAAAACAGGTTTTAAACAAGCTGAAATGGAGACATAACATTCCAGGCAGAACCATCAGGAAAAAGAAAATAAACAAGAATATAGAAAAACACAGTTTTTAATTCTAAACTAGTTTTATAAAAGCAGGTGGTCCTCACATCTACCTATGTTTTAGAACCATCTAGAAATAGCTTTCTTTTTCAATGTATTTTCTTAGGCCTACTTCTCAGAGACTCAGAATTAGGAAGCTGTGGTTTCAAAAACTCCACAGGTGATTCTATTATTCAACCAGGTTTGTAAACGAGGGGAATGGCATAGTGAGGATGCCAGAGGAATGCTAAGAAAGGCAAGATTGACTCGGATTAAGAAGAAAATATTTATTTCAGGAAGCAGTAAAGACTCCATGAAATATTTTGTTAGGATAATACATGTAAAATGATTAGGAATCAGAAAATTGACTTTGGAAAGCTTCTAAACATATAAAACTAACCAGTGGGGAGAAGTTAAGTGAAGAAATCTTGGAAAGAAAGTAAGGGAAGGAACAGACATTGAAGAATTAGTCAGAGAGAGAGAGTGATGATACATAGAGAGAGATACAGATTATTTATTTGCGTATATTATTTGTGGCATAACAGTGTGCAGACAAGTACATGTCTTACTGAGCAGGCTTCTCAATATATATGATTTGATGGCTTGTTTCTGCAAAGGATTCTTTAATTTCTGATGCAAAAATCTTCAATAGAGAGGCAGGTATTGAGGCAGTCTAGTCAAGAGGATTTTGACCCAGGCAAGGACATGGAAAGTCTCTGAATTCCATAGGTAACCATCTACTCTGCTTAGGAATGGTGTTGCCTATGCTACTAATAAAATTGAGAACTATAATTGTAGAACAGTAAATTGAAAGTTATTCCAAATATAAATTATTGTGGCCACAAAGCAACCCTCAGCAGTGAAAGCACAGAATCCTAACCACTGGGCTGCCAGGGAATTTCTGTGAACAAACAAAACTAGCATGAAATACAAGACATAAACATACACACACACACACAACAGCAATATGTTTACCTAACATAGATTTCAGTGAATGCCATACTGAACCAGATATAAAATCCATGCCCTCAAGGAGGGCTTAAAATGGGGAAGAAAGGAAAAGGAAATAAAACATTAGTGAATCTTATAGAATGCTAGAAGGAGATTGCTTGCTATGGTGAAACAATGAATATCTAACAGGATAATGGTGATTACAGGTGAAGGGGATACAATTTTAAATAGTGTGGTCTCCTTGAGAAAATGACATTTGAATACAGATCTGAATAAATAAAGCAGTGACTCATAAATATCCATGGAAAGAAAGTTCTAGAAAGAGGAACAAGGTGTTTGAGGCAACACATGGAAGTCAATGTAACTATAGCAGAGTGGCCAAGGGTGAGGGTAGCGCAAGATGAAGTTAAAAGGTGAAAAGAGGACCTGATTTTTATGATACTGAAGGACCATGCTATTAAAAATGAAAAAGGTAAGCATTTAAAGGTCCAAAATGTTCAGATCAATCAATCATTACATTCTCATCCTCTCTGGAGGCTAGTTGGGAAGTCAAAGCATAACCACGGTTTAATTAATGAATAAAGCATCGGGTGAAAAAGTTCCTAAGGTAATGTGCTCCAGCTACACTGAGACAGCTTGCCTTCTACAGAGAGGAGTCTCCTGTCTCCAAAAAGTACTGGATACACCTGCACAATCCTGCCCCTCACTGCCACTTCTAAGCAAAATACATCATTTCCTCTTAACTGAAGTTTTCACCATTGATTTTGCCAGCACTGTACTCAGTCCTGCAGAGGAACAGTTCACTTACCTTCTTAATTGGAATAATATGCTTCTAGAAATATCTACATAAGCTATTTAATATAGCATAACTGTAAAACTTTTCTTAGGAAAATAATAGTAATTAAGTGTTAAATGTGTACAAGGCCCTGGGCTAGTTGTTTTTTTTTGTTTGTTTGTTTTTACTTTTTTAATGTTTTCATTTATTTTTATTAGTTGGAGGCTAATTACTTTACAATATTGTAGTGGTTTTTGCCATACATTGACATGAATCAGCCATGGATTTACATGTGTTCCCCATCCTGAACCCCCCTCCCACCTCCCTCCCCATGTTTTAAGTACATGGTTTTACTTTGTGTGTGTGCATGTTAAGTGGCTTCAGCATGTCCAGCTCCTTGTGACCCTATAGACTGTAACCTGCCAAGCTCCTCATGGGATTCTCCAGGCAAGAAAACTGGGATGGGTTGTGATGTCCTGCTCCAGGGGATCTTCACTACCCAGAGATCTAATCCAAATCTCTGACATCTCCTGCATTAGCAAGCAGATTCTTTACCACCAGTGCCTACTGGAGAAGGAAATGGCCACCCATTCCAGTAATCTTGCCTGGAGAATTTCACAGACAAAGGAACCTGGCATGCTACAAGTCCATGGAGTGGCAAAGTGTCAGAAACGACTAAGTGATTCTCCAACCAGGAAGCTTGGCTTTACTTTATTATCCCAATAACACTAATATCCCAATGCACTAACAGATGATCCTCAAAAGAGAGAAGTTTCAATGATTTTGTCTGCACTAAACTTTACTATTGTCACAAATATCTGCCATTTCCTAATGGAATGCCATTAATTCCTATCCCATTTATGTTGTCTTTGGCCATGTGACATGGATTGGCAAATTAAATATATGCAGTGGATTTAAGAGTCTTTCCTGGTGCCTCAGGCGGTGAAGAATCCTCCTGCAACTCAGGAGACGTTAGTATGGAAGAGCCCCTGGAGAAAGGAATGGCTGCCCTCTCCAGTATTCTTTCCTGGAGAATTCTATGGACAGAGAAGTCTGGCAGGCTACAGACCATAGGTTTGAAAGAGTCACACAATCACTGAGTAACACACACACACACACACACACACACACACACGCACCATAGATTTAAGAGCCAGTGTTATACCCTTTTCCTTCTTCAACAGTGGTGATGATCTCCCAGATAGAGGATGCTCCATTAACCTGAGTCCCAGCATGAAGATAACATAGACTGGATCTGTAGCTCCTCTTTATCATGAACTATGACAAATAAACCTGTGTGTCATGTGTCATTGAAACTTAGAGAAGCATGTTCATTGTTAAATTTATTACTGCAACCTAATGTAGTCGGTCATGCCTTTTTTATCTAAATACTAAATTTAAATCTTGGTGGTAATTTTAGATATTGATGTATATTTGACCAGTGTACATATATTAATTTTATGGTATCTTTACTATTCAAAGTTCTGTATAGATAGTGGCAGTTATATTAAAAAAAAAAGATGTAACCACTAAATAATAGGATTTTGACTGAAAAGTTATCTACAGAGAGAATTTCCAGAAATATATATTTTTTCCATTGGAAGTTTCATTTACAATAAATCACAGACTCCTGGCGTGACTACTCTAAATAATGGTCACTTAAATCAAACTTCTGATATGGCATATAAATTAATAGTTAAAATGTCATCTTGTGAAATGGCTGTCATTCTTCCAAGAGCACTGTCCCCAAACTTTTACCTGATAGCCAAGGAAATACTGATAAGTCTTTCAAACTGTTTGTTTGAAACTATTTATTTGAATATTTTCAGAAAAAAATTTGGTCTTCAAAAACACTAAGCATTTAGTCAAAGTTAGATTGCATTTAGAAATCTTAGTTAACCTTTAAATCATCTGCTAAGACTAATATAGAAAGATTCAAACTTTTAGTATCTGCAAATAAGAATCATTATCAAAAAAAGGTATGAATTAGTATTCACAGTGACAACTTGGTGAAATTCATTACTTCATCCATATCCTTAATATGTTCTCCAGGAACAAATCGTTTAAGAAGATTAAGTTTATGTTTTTCTTTCCTCATGCACTTTACATTAGTCTGTGTGTTCATAGACTTAAGAATGTTTAACCTTGAAAACTGTTTTCTTTCGCTCCAACATGTCAAATTATCTTTAATGGAGGGGGTCTTTATTTCTTGGTGATGTTTTGTGTAATGAACAAACTTTGGAGTTTTGCATTTAAATAGTCTAGCGTTTTATCTTGTCTCTTCTCATGTAGGCATTGATTGTGAGGTAAATATAGATGAATGCCTGTCAAAGCCCTGTCTCCATGATGGAACTTGTGTTGATGGCATTGATCATTCCACCTGTGACTGTGAGAGTGGGTTTTCCGGAACACACCGTGAAGAGAAGGCAAATGATTGCCTCTTACATCCTCGTCTACATGGCAGGTAGTTATTTTTATGTTTCTGTTATTAAATATAAGAAAGCAAATGTAGCTCAAAATATTTAAAAGAGAATGTCAAAGATAAACACGGAGGAACCCTTTTGGCTTAGAAGCCAGCTGGCTTACTCAAGATTTCCTGCCCATTCTTATCTCCCATTCCCACTCTACCAATAATTCTCTCTTCTTGAACTAGAAAAATCAGTATATTTACATGATATAAGGTGCACGTCTGTTTCTTCTCCCAGCCCTGTCCCCCCTGTGGCCCATGGGGAGAACAGTCTGCTGCCCTCTTTGAGAAAAAATCATCCAGTCCTGCCGCCACCCTCATCGGGGAGTCCCAGGGCTCCTGGGACCCTCAGGGGTGGGTGGCAGCCTCCTCGGAAGGGAAGACCCCGATGCCCGCAGCCAAGGGCCGCCCCTCCCGAGTCACACATGCCCGACTCCAGTGAGGACAGGAGGCAGGAGGGGGCCTCTGAACAGCCCACCGTCCAAGGGGGACCTGGCTTGGGGACACTGGCTGCTCAGTGGGGTGGGGACAGTTCCAGAGGACAGTCTCCGTGGACAGAAGCCCCTTCTCTCAGCCTGGAAGTGGGGGGGTGCAGTCTGCTGAGGCACCCATCCCCTGCCCCCACCTGCAGGCTTCTCGGCTGCGATGAACAACCCACATGGAACTGACTTATGTTCAGCATATATTTTTGGCATACGAGGATTTTCACCCCCTAGGATTTGGCCAAAATAGGGGAAGGAACAAAATTTGGCCAGCGAGGGGAACAATCAGTCCCCACTGATGGAGAAAAAACAAACAACCAAAAAAAGAAGAAGAAAAAAAAAAAAAAACATAAAGAGAACAAAGTGAAGGAGAGATACGATGACAGCAAGGTAGGAAAAAAACCAGAATAGGTTGGAACCTCCTTCACGGGAGGAAAGAGAAAAAAAAAAAAAAAAAGAAATGCACCTGAACTCCTCTGGGACAGAAACTCCTACCGAGGAAACCAAGATCCAAGATCCGAGGAAAGGGCACAGGACAGTTCAACAATGCCCGGGGCCCGTCTTTTGTGTAAGGAAGGAGCAGGCAGGAAAGCAGAAGCTACCTAGCACCCTTCCCACCTGCAATCCTACGCCTCCCATCACGCTAGGCACAAGGTGGAAAAGGAGAAAAAGCTAGAAGGTCCCAGGAACCCTTAGGGCTCCAGGGAAAGTGGAGAGTGAGAGACCGCAGGGGGATCTGTTGGCCTGTCTCGTTCCTTATTCCTCTCACTGAAAAAAGTGCCTTACTGACTGTAGCCATTACAGTAGCCAGTGTATTTTCACAGATGCCTATCCTTTTTTTTTTTTTTTAAGTTGGTTCTGTTTCTTACTGCTCACCACCTCTGAAATCCCCAGCGTGTCACGGGGCCATTGGATTTTTTCCATTATGTTCATTACCCTTGTACCATGTACCTCAGATCTCTCTCTCTCAGTTACAGTTTCTCGTCCTTGACTTTCTTTTATTATTATTATAATTTTTTTTTTTTGCTTTAAACAAGTGTGATGCCATATCGAGTCAATGTTAATCTCTCACCATGTACTCTATAAGAGGTGTGGGTGTTTATTTGGTCGGCGTGCGAGCAAGTGCTAAAGTAGCATGATCAGTATACACAGAAGGTTTTTAGGAAGTATGGGAAAAAAAAATGTTGTATTGGCTATGATGGTGACGTGGTATAGTCAAGCTGCCTTTTCTGAGGTCCTATCTTTTCAGTGTTAAGTGATTTTTAAAAATAATAACCTGTTTTTCTGACTAGCTTAAAGATGGATTTGAAAATGGTTCTGGATGCAATTAGATTATGCTATTTGGACAATAAACTCACCTTGACCTAAAAAAAAAAAAAAAAACAGAATGTCAAAAGGAAAAGTTGATGAAGGTAATTTTAATTATGCTTTTTCATAAAACAAGAGTTAAGTACAGTTAAAATGACAGATGCTGCCTGTTTAACTTAACATGATGTGCTCATACATTTTCTCTGCCCTTATTTCTACTCATTAGCATAAAGTAATTTTCCATAAATATGGATCAATTAGGCTTTAGTAATCTTAAAGGTAGCACTCACAGTAATAGAAATAGCAGGTAGGATGATGAGAAAGTATATTACTCGCTCTGTAAAGGAATAATGCCCTACACTTAGTATTTAAAATGTTCTTAAGTAGACTAGTTCTTTCAGCCCTATGTGCATATAAAGCAATTTTTTTACTCTCTTTATGGGATTATATTATAAGTATTCTACTCATGGATAGAATATTAGTTTATGAAAATCTGGAGTGGGGCTGTTTCTAGGAAATGCGGTTGGCAAGGGAGAATGACTCATGGGACACCCAGATGCCTTTGTAGCATTATTTTTGTTTCCCAGTCCTTCTACAGACTCTGTAAGCCAGGGAAGGAGGATGAAGAAGGAGGATGAAGTTCATTGCAGTGTAATTTGGCCCTAGCTGGCTACAGTTTCCTACATAAGCCCTAAACATATTTTTTATCTTTTAAAACTTTTTTTTTTCTTTCGATCACCATGGGGAAGATGGCAAAAATGAAAATTGATTTGTTCTTTCAGTCCAGTCACCTTGAAGGGTAAGAAAGCAGAAACACACCCTGCCTTATTTGCTCATGAGAATGTGTGTGTTTATTTTTCACCTGAACTAGAAAAGAAAAAAAAAATTAAATGATGAGCTCTATTGAAATTATACTTTAATTGTTTTATTTATTTAAAAATGTAATTCTATGTTTCAGATGCATAGATTTCATTGATAAGTATCAATGTTCATGTGACACAGAGTGGACTAGCTCAAGATATGAGGTCAAGATTAATGTAAAGCTTTATATTTTCATTAAATTTAAAGTAATTTAAAGGAAATATAAAACAGTTACCGAATGTCTGGTCCTCTCCAAAAGTCCTTGACATTTGGACCTGCCCAAAATACTGAATAATGGGCACAGTATGACCTTAGACCTTTTGGATAGGACCAAATGTCCTGTGGGAATCAAACTATTTACTTTTTTCTCTTGGTTTAAGAGTCATTATTTCAGCAGACACTGATGATTTAAGTGCTCTGTCTTTCACCTTTCCCTTGGATTTTTTTTTCTTTTTGGAATCTTCACTGGCTCCAAACAAAACTAAAAATCACAGATTCTTTCATCTCCCCCACCCCATCTCTTGCTATCATAAACTCCTGCAAATTGGAGTCCTCATTCAACTAAATCCTGGAAATGATCACTGTTCAAAAAGAGCTTAGGAGGTTTATGATCTGCCATCTGCATCCCCCTTTCTGATATTAAGATACACAGGTGTCTTCGGATGTGTAGGGAAGGGAGGGGATTAAATTGATCCATATACCACAAGGAGAAAATAAGTACCAGATGAACATTGCAAGGGATGGGTACATTTAGAGAACCTCAATACCTGTAAATGTTCTCAGAACCCTTCTTCAAATCTTCAGGAGAACAACTTGATATGATAGACACACGCTGTTTTATGTATAATGCTGCATCTGCTGAGAAGTTTTGTTTACTTGAAGTTTAAGACCATTCTTGGTGGATGAGAATCTCATGAGTTCTCCTGGATGATGGGAAGTTCTCCCGAATTCCTCTTGGCTGACAGTGACGTGGTAAAGGAAGCATTCTATTATGTGAAACTCTGGACATTTTATTTAAAGCCTTTGTGTCTCTTCCCTTTATTAGTAAAATATAGTTCCTATTTCACAGAGTCATTCTATGATGACACTCATAAATGTGGGAGCTACTCAGGAAATGATTCTTCTGGAGGGAGAAACAGAATTGAACAGCTATGCTGCTAGCTACCTGCCGTGTGAAAAGTGAGTGTGTCGCTTGGTTGTGTCAGACTCTTTGCAACCCTATGCACTGTAGCCTGCCAGGTTCCTCTGTCCATGGGATTCTCCAGGCAAGAATGCTGGAGTTGGTTGCCATCCTTCTCTAGGGGATCTTCCCCACCCAGGGATTGAACCCAGGCCTCCCAAATTGCAGGCAGATTCTTTACCATCTGAGCTGCTGTGTGCTGTAGGACAAATTACTTATAATCTGAAATCATGTTTTAGCTATTGAATGAATGCAGTCATAGTAACTACTTCTTAAGTTGATGTGAGAATTAAATTAGATAATACAACTCACACATTTTATGACATTTTTTAAAAGCCTAATTATTTATTTGGCTTCCCTAGGGATTCAGTTAGTAAAGAATCCACCTGCAATGCAGAAGATCATTTGTAATGCAGGAGACTCGAATTCAATCCCTGAGTCTGGAAGATCCCCTGGAGAAGAAAATACTCCAGTTTTCTTGCCAGGGAAATCCAAGAGTCAGACATGACTTAGTGACTAAACCAAACCACCAGTGATTTATTGACATTATACTGATTTGATTTTAGATAGTGAAAGTCATACTTGATGTGGAAAAATAGATACTGTAATTAATGAATTCCCTGATAAAGGATGGAGGTGGCATATATCTTGCCTTCATTGTTGCATATATTGCTTCAATAATCTCTAAATCCCTATCTCTTGAGAGTATAAATGTAGCATTCTTCTTCTGAATTAAATATATAAAGAAATATTTTCTTTCATATATGAATTTGTATTAGCTCATATACACACCCAATATTATGTGAACAATTGTCAAAATGCTACCTATTTGCTTCTAGATGATTTTTCTTAATGTTTTTATCTTAACATAGACCCATTATGTTTCTTTTTCAGTAACTTTGGCTTTCACTGAGTATGTCTTAAGGACCACTCCACTGTAATACAGAATCCTGGCTCAATCTATGGGATAACTATAAAAAGTGTTCTGAATCAGTGTTTTGAGAAACCACACATATGTAATGAGACTGTGGGCATGTCCAATGCAATGAACATGGATTTAGGCAAAATCTGGGAGATGGTGAGGGACAGGGAGGCCTGGGATGCTGCAGTTGATGGGGTTGCAAAGAGTCAGACATGGCTGGGCAACTGAACAACACACAAATGGGCATGTGACCTTCCCTAGATCCTATCAAATGAAATGTCTCTTTTGATCAATTTGATGAAGAAAATGTAGCATGTCATTATTTTCATGTATATTTTTCTGGATTATTATGAAAATTGAACACATTTCCAGGTTTCCATATCCTATATGCATTTCTTTGTTTGGATCTTCATATTCACAGTTTTTGACTGATAGTACTTTTCTTTTGTAAGTGTTCATGGTTGGCCCTTGATTTGGCCAAGTTAGACTACAATATACTACCAAGAATATATGCTTTAGATTTCTTTTGCAATATTTTTTTGTTTATCTGAGGATATAGGAGTGGTTTTAAGTGACCTTTTTAAATAGGTTTGGAAATTTGCATTATCTTTAAAAAAATTCTTGATTTTGCTTTATAAATTTCACATCATGTCTAGCCCCAATTTTTATATTTCATAGTCTTAATTTGTGCATTTTCAGTTTCAGAAATAGTGAATAATATAGGTAGATTTTATTTAAAGTTCAACAAAATTCAAGAAATTGTATGAAATTTAGTAAGTCTTGAATATGGACCAAAAACAGGTCTGTCCTTAGGTGAGCCAGAGTTGTTTCCATTCAGAGAAAGGAACATATGACCAGATTACAGTTATGAGAATTCTCTTGGAAATTCTGGCCATTCAGAAAATGCAGCAGCTGGGAAGCTGCTACCCAGCCAGAGGTAACTTTCCCAAACCCTTGTAAGTTATGGGTCCCAGTTCTCCCCAGTGGGAGAGATCAAACCCTGAGCCTTTGAAGTGGGAGCACTGATTTCAAGACCCTAGACTAACAGAGAATTAACCCTAGGGAGTATCAAATAGTGAGAACAACCACAAAGGAAAACACTTGACTATAGGACACCACATCACCCAAACACCAGTAATACCCTGTGCAGGACACCTCATCCAAACAACAAACAAACAAAATTCAAACCCAATCATCAACAGACAAGATTACCATGTCACTCATCCTTGCCCATCAGAGGAGAAACAAAACAACAACAACAAAAACAGCATAAATCTCACCCTATACAAAGCTTTCATGAACCACTGCACCAACCTAGGGGGTAGAAGCCAAAAAGAAGAAAGAATTCAACCTTGAAGCCTGGGGAAAGGAGACCTCAAACACAATAAGTTTAAAAAATTAATGAAAAGGCAGAGAAATACTGCACAAATGAAGGAGCAAGTTAGAAACAGAGAAGTCCAAATAAATGAAGAGGAAATAAGCAAACTACCCCAAAATAATTCAGAATAATGATAATAAAGATGATCAAAAACCTTAAAAACAGAATGGAGAAGATGAAAGAATCAATTAAAAAGACTTATAAAATTTAAAGAATAAACATACAGAGACAAATAACACAATTACTGAAATTAAAAATATTCTAGAAGAAATCAATAGCAAAATATCTTAAGTAGAAGAATGAATCAGTGAGCTGGAATATAAAATAGTAGAAATAACTTCTGAAGAGCAGAATAAAGTAAAAAGAATGAAAATAATTGAGGATTGTCTCAGAGACTTCTGGGACAATAACAAATGCACCAACATTCAAATTATGGGGGTCTCAGAAGAAGAAGAGAAAAAGAAGAGGTATGAGAAAATTTTCAAAGAGATTGAAATTGAAAATTTCAGTTGAAAATTTCCCCAACATGGAAAAGAAAATAGTCCATCAAGTCCAAGAGGCACAAAGAGTCCTTACAGGATAAACCCAAGGGAAAACACAGCAAGACACATATTAATCAAACTAACAAAAATTAAACACAAAGAAAGAATATTAAAAGCAACTAGGGAAAAGCAACAAGCAACATACAAGGAAAATCCCATACATTTAACAGCTGATCTTTCAGCAGAAACTCTGCAGGCCAGAAGAAAATGGCAGGATATATTTAAAGTACTGAAAGGGAAAAGTCTGCAACAAATATTACCCAGCAAGGATCTCATCATAACTGATTGAGAAATAAAAAGCTTTCCAGACAAGTACAAGTTAAGAGAATTCATTACCATCAAACCAGCTTTACGACAAATGTCAAGAAATATAAGAGAAGGAAAAGATATACAAAATCAAACCCCAAACAATTAAGAAAATGGAAATAGGAACATATATATCAGTAACTACTTTAAATGTAAACAGATTAAATGCTCCAACCACAGACACAGATTGGCTGAATGGATACAAAAACAAGACCCATATATATAATGTCTACCAGAAACCCATGTCAGACCCAAATACACATATAGACTGAAAGTGAGAGGATGGAAGAATATACTCCACACAAGTGGAAAGCAAAAGAAAGATGGAGACATCCTCAGATGAGACAAAATAGACATTAAAATAAAGAATATCACAAGAGATAAGGAAGGACATTACATAATGATCAAGGGATCAATCCAGGAGGAAGACATAACAACTGTAAATATCTATTCACCCAACATAGGAGCACCTCAATACATAAGACAGACACCAACAGGCATAAAAGGAGAAGTTGACAGTAACAAAATAATAGTAGGAGACTTTAACACCCTACTCATGCCAATTGATAGATTATCAAAACAGAAAATTAATAAGGAAACACAAGTCTTGAGTGATATATTAGATGAGATGGATCTCACTGATATCTTCAGGACATTCCATCCAAATGCAGAAGAATACACCTTCTTCTCAAGTGCACATGGAACATTCTCCAGGATGGACCACATCTTGGGTAACAAATCAAACCTCATACATTTAAGGAAAATTGAAATCATATCAAGCACCTTTTCTGACCACAACACTATGAAACTAAATATCAATTACAAGAAAAAAAAAAAAAAAGCTGTAAAACCACAAACACATGGAAATTAAGCAACACTTTTCTAAATAACCAACAGGTTACTGAAGAAATGAAAAGGGAAATCAAAAAATTTCTAGAAACAAATGATAATGAAAACATGACAACTCAAAACCTATGGGATGCAGCAAAAGCAGTTCTAAGAGGGAGGTTTATAGCAATGCAATCCTACCTCAAGAAACAAGAAAAACACCAAAGAAACAACCTAACTTTATACCTAAAACAACTGGAAAAAGAAGAAAAACAACAACAAGAAAAAGCAAGCAAACAAACAAAAAACAAAGTTAGTAGATGGAAAGACACCATAAACATCAGAGCAGAAATAAGTGAAAAAAAAAAATGAAAGAGAAAATAGTGAAGATTAATAAAACTAAAAGCTGGTTCTCTGAGAAGGTAAAATTGGCAAACTTTAGCCATCTCATCAAGGAAAAAAAAAAAAAGAGTGAGAGAAGAATCAAATTAACAAAATTAGATATGAAAAAGGAGAGGTTACAACAGACAATGCGGAAATAAAAAGGATTATAAGACAATTATGAGCAACTATATAGCAATAAAGTAGATAACCTAGAATAAATGTACAGATTCTTATTAAAGTTCAATCTTCCAAGACTGAACTGGGAAGAAATAGGAATTATGAACAACCCAAATACAAGCACTGAGATTGGAGCTGTGATCAAACATCTCCCAACAACAAAAGCCCGGGGCCAGATGGCTTCACATGAGATTTTCATCAAACATTCAGAGAAGATCTAACACCTATCCTTCTAAAGCCTTTTCAAAACATTGCAGAGGAAGGAACACTTCCAAACTCATTCTACAAGGGTACCACCACCCTGAGACCAAAACCAGACAAAGACAACACAAAAAAAGAAAACTACAAGCCAATGTCACTGATAAATATAGATGCAAAAATCCTCAACAAAATTTTAGCATACAGAATTCAACAACACATTAAAATATCATACACCATGTTCAAGTTGAGTTCATACCAGGGATGCAAGGATTCTTCAATATACTCAAATCAATCAATATGATACACCATGTTAACAAATCAAAAGATAGAAACCATATGAAAATCTCAGTAGATGCAGAAAAAACCTTTGACTAAATTAACCACCCATTTATGATTAAAACTATTCAAAATTGGGCATATAAAGAACCTACCTCAACATAGTAATGACCATATATGATAAGCCTACAGCAAACATTATTCTTAATGGTGAAAAATTGAAAGCATTCCCCCTAAGATCAGTAACAAGACAAGGGTGGCCACTTTCACCACTATTATTCATCATAGTTTTGGAAATTCTAGCTACAGCAATCAGAGAAGAAAGAGAAATAAAAGGAATCCAAATCAGAAAAGAAAAAGTAAAGCTTTCACTGTTTGCAGATGACATGATACTGTACATAGAGAACCCTAAACATACTATCAGAAAATCACTAGAGCTAATCACTGTGTTTAACAAAATTAAAGGATATAAAATCAATACAGAGGAATTACTTACATTTCTATATACTAGCAATGAAAAATTAGAAAGAGGGATTAGCGAATCAATTCCATTTACCATTGCAACATAAAGAATAAAAAATCTAAGAATTAACTTACCTAAGGGGACAAAAGAACTGCACAGAGAAAAATATAAGACACTGATGAAATAAATCAAAGATGAAATAAACAGATGGAGAGATATTCCATGTTCCTGAGTAGGTAGAATCAATATTGTGAAAATGACTATCATTCCAAACACAATCTACAGGTTCGATGCAATCCCTATCAAATTACAAAGGCGTTTTTCACAGAACTAGAACAAATATAATCACAGTTTATATGGAAACACAAAAGACCCTGAATAGCCAAAGCAGTTTTGGGAAAGAAGAATAGAGCTGGAGGAATCAACCTTCCTGTCTTCAGATGATACTACAAAGCTACAGTCATCAAGAGAGTATGATACAGGCATAAAAACAGAAATATAGGCCAACGGAACAAGATAGAAAGCCCAGAAATAAACCCATGCACCTATGGGCACCTTATTTTTGACAAAGAGGCAAGAATTTATAATGGGGCAAAGACAGGCTCTTTCATAAATGGTGTCAGGAAAACTGGACAACTGCATATAAAAGAATGAAATTAGAACACCTCCTGTCACCATACATAAAGATATCAAAATGTATTAAAGACCTAAATATAAGACCAGAAACTGAAAAAAAAACTGTTAGAGGAAAACATAGGCAGAACACTCAATGACATAAATCAAACTAAGATCCTCTACGACCCACCTCCTAGAGTAATGGAGATACAAAAGTAAACAAGTGGGATCTGATTAAACTTAGCTTTTTCACAACAAAGGAAACTACAAGCAAGGTGAAAAGACAACTTGCAGAATAGCAGAAAATAATAGCAAATGAAACAACTGATAAAGGATTCATTTCCAAAATAAACAAGGAGCTCCTGCAACTCAATAGCAGAAAAACAAACAACCCATGCAATCAAAAAGTGAGAAAAAGACCTAAACAGACATTTCTCCAAAGAAGACATACAGATGGCTAACAAACACATGAAAAGATGCTCAATATCACTCATTATTAAAGAAATGCAAATCAAAACTGCAGTGAGATAACACCTCACACCAGTCAGAATGGCCATCATCAAAATGTCTACAAACAATAAACGCTGGAGAGGTTGTCGAGAGAAGGGAATGTTCTTTCACTGTTGGTGGGAATGTAAATTGATACAGCCACTATGGAAGATGGTATGGAGATTCTTTAAAAAAACAGGAATAAAAGCACCATATGACCCAGCAATCCCATGCCTAGGCATATACCCCGAATAAACCAGGACTGAAAAAGACACATGTATCCCATTGTTTATTACAGAACTATTTACAATAGCTAGAACATGGAAGCAACCTAGTTGTCCATCGGGAGATGCGTGGATAAAGATGTAGTGGTACATATACACAGTGGAATAAGAAGGAACACATTTGAGTCAGTTCTAACGAGGTGGATGATTCTAGAGTCTATTATACAGAGTGAAGTAAGTCAGAAAGAGAAACGTAAATATTGTATACTAACGCACATATTGGCATGAGTTTGAGTAAACTCCGGGAGTTGGTGATGGACAGGGAGGCCTGGCGTGCATGGGGTCGCAAAGAGTTGGACACGACTGAGTGACTGAACTGAACTGAACTGAACGCATATATATGAAACCTAAAACAATGGTACTGAATAATTTATTTGCAGGGCAGCAATGGAGAAACAGACATAGAGAATAGATTTATGAACATGGGGAGATAGGAGGATATGGTGAAATGTATGGAGAGAGTAACATGGAAACTTATATTACCATATGTGAAATAGATAGCCATCAGGAAATTGCTCTATGTCTCAGGAAACCCATACAGGGGCTCTGTATCAACCTAGAGGGGTGGGACGGAGAGGGAGATGGGGGGGTTCAACAGGGAGGGGATATGTGTATACCTATGGCTGATTCATGTTGAGGTCTGACAGAAAACAGCAAAGTTCTGTAAAGCAATTATCCTTCAATTAGAAATATATACTTAAAAAAAAATAAAAATAATTCTCTGCAGTGGATGAGGTTGGGATCTAATGGCTACAATGTTCTGTTTCCAATCTTCAGATAGACAATTGCATGACTTCTTTTTTAACATGCTTTGTTTCTCTGTGATCTTATTTGAAGAAAGTATCCCACTTAAAAAAAAAATCAGGGGTAAAAAGAAAAACATGATTTGATGAGAGAAATGTTATGGTGAATATTGCGGGGAGCCGGCCTGACTGCTCAGGCCCCTTCTCGGCCCTGAGAGAGATCAAAAGGTCCCTCTCTGTCCCGCCACCCCTGATTTGTTAAAGTGCAAATTGGCCTTTCTCACCTCCCTCAAGGAAATCGCTGCAGCCACCATTTGCCTATTTTCCTGACTCTGATAAGATTATCGGGCTCCTGTGAATGGCTTATGTCTAGGTAGTCTTTACCTGATTGTAAGATGCTGGTGCCATGCTCTGCTGGAGTTAAGATAAACTCCTAAAACTAGTATCTGCAGTTCTGCACGTATACAAGTCTTTGATCTAAAATTTGGTGAATCCTGTTAGTATATATATGTATGTTACGCCTCAATAAAGTCGTCGGAATCAGTCACAAGCTGACTCCGTCCCTCTCAACCCCATCTTTCTTAGTCTTTTATTTCTCAGGTGCACTGGTGATTGCGTCCTTGACCTGTTCATCTAGCCGGCAGGCCCGGCAAGTGGCGCCAGAACGAGGGACGTGGGCGGATCCCAGAGCACAGCCACCCAAAAATATTGAAAGTGATCCCGGGAGAAAGCCTCACCTATTCAGGTATCGTTGGAAAACTGTGGGTGGAGAGGGTATAGTTGAGAGTAAAAATTATGGGGCAAAGTAATAGTAGACAGTTCTTTGTTTCTATGTTAAAAACTATGCTAAAAGCTAGAGGAATTTCTGTCTCTAAACAGAAACTAGAAAGATTTCTTGTCTTTGTGGAGGAAACTTGTCCTTGGTTCCCAGAGCAAGGAACTATTAGCCTTGAAACTTGGATAAAGGTGGGAGAACAAATTCAAACAGTTTATACCCTCTGTGGACCAGACAAAGTTCCTCTTGATGCTTATTCTCTATGGACTCTAATAAGAGATTGTTTAAACCCAGAACACGAGAGTAGGAAACTTAAAACAGCCTTGAAATTTATAACACCCAAGTGTTCAGGTGCCCCCCAACGGGTAGCGGAGCACATATATGACTCCCCAATTGTTTCAGGTTCCAGAAAAAATGATAATGAGACTACTGCTCTAGAACAAGACTCAGATTCAGAACTTTCTCCTGATGAGGAAGACGATTTAAAAGAGCAGGCTTTTGAGCATGACAAAGAAGGATGGGATGCCTTTATAGTAACTCAACAAAAGAATAAAGACCAAGGCTCCCCTTTTTCTGAACTTAGAGAGATGCTAACATCCATATCTCAGAGAATGGAACAACTAGACTTATCGCCCATAAATACAACTAGGCCGTTGCATTCTAAAACGCCATCTGTTATAGCCGGTTTAGATCCTGACCCGCTGCCGCCGCCCGTCCCGCTCCCTCCCCCTCCTCTCGCAGAAGCGCCTTTGATTCCAACAGCGCCAGTATATGTTCCATCTAGCCTAAAAAGGCCAGTACTTTCACCACTACAAATGGCTGTGAAAACAGCCCGAGAACAGGGTGAAAATCTTGAGGGATATTCTATGATTTTCCCTGTTTTTCAAGATGCTAATCATCGGAGGTATCATGAGCCTCTGCCTTTTAAACAACTGAAACAAGCTTGCGCTCAATACGGGCCTACTGCGCCGTTTACTCTAGCCATAATTGAAAGTCTTTCATCTCAATACTTGCCTCCTAATCTCTTGTGGTGCTCAAAATACGGCGAGGTCTGTAACATCATTGAAGACCGTAACCGCCGTAATGGGCTGCAGGTTACTTTTGACATGCTAATGGAGGAAGGACAATTTAGAGATCTTAATCAACAACTGACCCTTCCTCCCCTAAAATACTAAACGATGAGGGGCGAGCTGCTCTGGCATTGGTTGAAAAGGCCCTCTCTCAGCATTTTGCTACCTACTGTGATTTTTCTCAACCGTGGGGACTATATGTGTTTCCCTCTAAACATACCCCGACGGCAGTGTTATATCAAAATGCTCCCTTACAGTGGATCCATTTACCTGTATCGCCTTCAAAAGTTCTTACTCCTTTTTTTGATTTCATTAGCCTCCTCGTTGCCAAAGGAAGGCATCTTTCCAGAGAAATGTTGGGAGCCGATCCTGCTTACATTTATGTGCCCTATACCAAAGAACAGCAAGAATGGCTTTTTCAGTTTAATGACTCGTGGGCTTTGGCCTTTTCCTCCTTTACAGGTCAAATTATTAATCATTTACCTTCTGATAAACTTTTGCATTTTGCCAGCCAGCATTCATTTATTTTTCCAAAGAATGTTTCTAATGTTCCTATTCAAGATGCTCTTACAATCTTTACTGATGGATCCTCCAATGGAACTGCTGCCTTTGTGGTTAATGATACCCCTTTCTCCTGGCAGACGAACTATACATCGGCTCAAGAAGTAGAACTTTCAGCCGTTCATAAAGTATGCTCACAATATTCCTCACAGTCTTTTAATTTGTTTACTGATAGCAAATACATTGCTCATGCTTTGCAATATATAGAAACTGTTCCCTTTATTTCTACTGTGAATTCTAACATTCAACATTTGTTACGTTCAATTCAGTCTCTGCTGCAACAGCGCACCTTACCCTGCTTCTTTGGACATTTACGTGCCCACACTGGGCTTCCTGGACCTCTATCTATGGGAAATCAGATGGCTGATTCTCACACTAGAGTTTTTCTTTCACAGGTGGAAGCAGCACAGCAATCACATGCGCTACATCACCAGAATAGTAATACTCTTCGTTTGCAGTTTCAAATCCCTCGAGAGACTGCACGACAAATTGTTAAATCTTGTCCTGTTTGCCCTAAGTTTCTTCCAGTTCCACATCTTGGCGTTAATCCTCGCGGGCTTCTACCGAATCATCTTTGGCAAATGGATGTCACTCATGTCCCTTCCTTTGGTCGTTTAAAGTACGTTCACGTATCTATTGACACCTTTTCAGGATATATTGTGGCATCCTTACAGACTGGTGAAGCCGCAAAACATTCTATCTCACATTGTCTTTATGCTTTTTCCATTTTAGGCACGCCAAAGATTATAAAAACTGATAATGGCCCCGGCTATGTCTCCTCTGCCTTCAAAAATTTTTGTTCCTCTTTTTCTATCACCCTAAAAACAGGCATTCCTTATAATCCACAGGGTCAAGGCATCGTGGAACGTGCTAATCAAACTTTGAAACTACAGCTTCAAAAAATACAGAGGGGGGAGCTCTACCCCCTTCTACCCAGAAATTACCTTAATCACGCTTTATATATTTTAAATTTTTAAATTTTAGATAAAGAAGGACATTCAGCCGCGCAGAGATTTTGGGACCCTCAGATTTCCAGCAGAAAGCCGATGGTCTTGTGGAAAGACCCGCTGGATAATAACTGGCATGGCCCAGATCCCGTGTTAATTTGGGGGAGGGGTCATGTATGTGTTTTTCCACAGGATGCCGAAGCACCGCGCTGGCTCCCGGAAAGGCTGGTACGCCAGACGGAGGAGATTACTGAATCAGCAATTAGGTCGGCTGACTTTACAGCAGAGGAATCTTCTCCCGACAAATCAGCAGATGCATGAGTGTTAATGCATACTTATATTACGAAAATAGATCTGTTTCTTCTCCTAATGATTTTAATCGATTTGAGGGTAACTACTACCAAGTTTGGGACGAATATTTCTGGATGACCCCTGAAAAAGGACAGCTACTGACCCCTGCTGACATTTGCTGGGAGCAAAAGACTCATGTACCAACATTTGGAGGCCGAGAATTTCCAGGATATCACATGAAACATATGGGACTATTGCCTACCCACAAATGTAAGACTGTAATGGATGTAACGTTTATTGTCAACAAGTCTGTTATTTGGCCAGGGACAGATTGGGAAAATAGCCCTGGTATAAGATGGGTAGCCCCAAATAACACTCGATGGATTTGTGGATACAACCTTTGGCCCTGGCTCCCTGTAGGATGGGTGGGGAGATGTACCCTAGGGTTTGTGTTTGCCCCTGGGAGAATTCATAAGCAAAAAATTAGTCAACCTGTTAATTTACCTTATGTTAAAGCCCGGTGGTCACGCTCTGTTTTTCATTGGTATGATTATTTAGCCTCAATTTTTGTGCCCTCTTTAGGAGCCACTGATATTATGCTCAGGGTAGAGGCTTTGAACAATTTTACAAAACAAGCTTTGACAGATACTAGAAGAGCTTTAGAGGCTCTTAATGAAGAACAAAAACAGATGAGAAAAGCAGTTCTACAAAATCGTATGGCTCTGGATATTCTAACAGCCTCTCAAGGGGGAACATGTGCCTTAATAAAAATGGAGTGTTGTGTATATATTCCTGATTATTCCTCAAATGTTTCTGATGCTTTAGAAGATATGAAACAACAAGTAGCCGCTATGGATTTTTCTGACTCCAGCATTTGGAGTCAGATATCTGCCTGGTTTCATAGTGGTTGGTGGAAATCTATAATTTTCATCATTATATGCATATTGTTATTGCTGTGTTTTGGCCCTTGCATTTGTCAATGCTTATCTGAGATGATAAATAAAAGATTGCTGATGTTTTCCCGTTTGCAAACGCGGCCATTTCCTTCGAGGGAGATATAATGGCCATTAGTCAAAAGAAAAGGGGGAGATGCGGGGAGCCGGCCTGACTGCTCAGGCCCCTTCTCGGCCCTGAGAGAGATCAAAAGGTCCCTCTCTGTCCCGCCACCCCTGATTTGTTAAAGTGCAAATTGGCCTTTCTCACCTCCCTCAAGGAAATCGCTGCAGCCACCATTTGCCTATTTTCCTGACTCTGATAAGATTATCGGGCTCCTGTGAATGGCTTATGTCTAGGTAGTCTTTACCTGATTGTAAGATGCTGGTGCCATGCTCTGCTGGAGTTAAGATAAACTCCTAAAACTAGTATCTGCAGTTCTGCACGTATACAAGTCTTTGATCTAAAATTTGGTGAATCCTGTTAGTATATATATGTATGTTACGCCTCAATAAAGTCGTCGGAATCAGTCACAAGCTGACTCCGTCCCTCTCAACCCCATCTTTCTTAGTCTTTTATTTCTCAGGTGCACTGGTGATTGCGTCCTTGACCTGTTCATCTAGCCGGCAGGCCCGGCAGAATATGATCTTGGACAATAACTTTCTATCCTTCAGGGAAGTTCAGAGATCACAGAACAAAGTTTTGGACCTAAACCATCTCTGCTTCAGGATACAACACAACTTTCTGAGAGCTAACTTTCCTGCTTACTAGCATAAGTTGTCCACGATGAATACATCAATGCTCTATTACTCTTACACTCCTGTACGTGTCCTGGTTTGAGGGTTCGAGTTGAGTGAACGTTGAAGACTAGCTCAATTGTCTAAATTGCCCTGATCTGCAACATTTCTCCCAATTTCCTCCCCTTTTTGCAAACATGCCAGCCTTTTGTTCCTGTCATTTTCTAAATTAAATGCAATGGACTCTCCTTGGGAATCACTTCATTATATTAAATAGAGTATGGAAGTAATGCAAAAAATGATGAGCAAAAGACAAGGCTTCCTTAATTTTAAATGAGGAAACATCAAGAACTTTAAATGATGATTTTTTTCTAAAAAGAAATTGTTTTGCATTTCCCATTAAGTCTTCTAATTAATCCAGTGAAAGAGTCATATAAACCCTAGAGGCAAATCTTTTGTCAGTCTAAAACCTTTCTCTTTGTTCCCATTGGAGATATAACTCAATTAGTTTATGTAGTGTTTTCTAATAAGTCATTCTAAATATACCTTGCCGTTGGGCTAAGCGGGATATATGGCATTCCCATATCATTCCCCTTGGAATCCTGCATTTACATTCCATAAAAATAGCTATAGTATCTGCCCCAAATCTAAGTGCTCCTGGTTATCCTTAAGGAGTTCACATTTTCAGCAAAAGTAGAACAGATATCAGAATGGTACTCATTTATAAAAACATACATTTAACTCTGTCACTTGGGTAAATGTAAAAGATCACCATCTGGATTCCAAATATGACCTGAGTTTTATATTCAAGTGCACAGTCGATTTTTTTATTGAAAATGACACCAATTAAACTCTCTGATGATTTTGACAAACTTTTAATTTTTCCATTTGACACATAATGTGAATACAACAGTTCTCACATTAGCCTTGTCAGTTTGAGTTTCTATTGTTATATTAACACTTGATAAAAGTCAGTAAATGTTTGCAAGTGTGAGTGACAACTAATGACAGCTCTAGAAAACTATTACTTTCCAGGATAAAATGTTAAAAAGCCATCTCATGCTTGTATAGGCAATCATTATTGAAGATGTAATAACTAGACTTGTCCATGGAAGATAAGGCTTATCTGATAGATCAGTTGATAAAGAATCAACCTGCAATGCAGAAGACCCTGGTTGGATTCCTGGGTTGGGCAGATCCCCTGGTGAAGGGAAAGGCTACCCACTCCAGTGTTCTGGCCTGGACAATTCCATGAACTGTATAGTCCATCGGGTTGCAAAGAGTTGGACAGGACTGAGTGACTTTCACTGTCACATGGAAGATAAATGCACTCCACATGCATTTGTTGTTTCTTCTAGCCCATAAGGGCAAGGACTGCAATATGAATTCCAGGTGATACCTAGCCTTGGGTTTTGCTATGCATTGGGGATGTAACTGTTGTTATAGCTACTGCTGCTGCAAGATGTAAATCCAAGGGTCAGTGTTACCTGCCAAGAGACTATCACAGAAGATGGTTTGTCTGTAGATTGTGAGGATAGAGACCCTAGAGGGGTGGAGTGTGGGGAGAGAGCAAATTAGCCAGATGGTGTGCTCAGGTTCTCTTGTGCCATGTTTTGTAAATAACGGCTGTGTAACAATGGCGATCATTTATATCACTGTGCATGCACATCGGGGGGTACCACTTGCTCACAAGCTACTTTGCTCTGTAGGGATAGGTGAGCTCCACCTAGAAAGTGGCGGCATTACTGCAGCATCATGACTGTGTCCATTGAGTTAGTGAGGACACAGAGAGGAGAGGAGAGGAGAGGAGAGAAGATAGCAGGCCTGCTGTTAGGCTACCCTGACAGCCAGGAGAGAATAATCCTGTCTGCAGTTCCTACAGCTCCTGGAGTCTCCTTGCAGCCTCTTAGTTCACGCCTTGCCTACCCTGAGTTCAGCAAACAGTGTGCACAGCAAGGCAGTTGGCACCGTGAACAGGATCAGTGACACAGTGGGAATCTTTTTAAAATGTATTTCAAAAAAAAAAAAATGTATTTCAAATCATCCATTTACACTATAAATACATTACAGGTATTTTGTCAATTATACTTCAGTAAAGCTGAAAAAATATATATGCACATTAATTATGCTAAAAAAGACTGAATGGAATAAAAACTCAAATATTATGTCAATAGATGCTTTTTAGAAGAATATAAATCAATTGCCTATTCTATGTGTGTGATCAAACCCAAGAGTCCTTTGAGACTTAACAAAACATGGCTAATCATTACCTTAAAACAGCAGAGTTAAACTGAGACTGCCCAGGCAAGTGGAGATACATGGTAGATACTAAGGGTCAGTGAATTCCTGATATTGTATACATAGTACATAATTTAATAAAATCTAATAAAGCCCAGGTGGGATGCATGAGACAAGTGCTCAGGCCTGGTGCACTGGGAAGACACAGTGGAATCGGGTAGAGAGGGAGGTGGGAGGGGGGATTGGGATGGGGAATACATGTAACTCCATGGCTGATTCATGTTAATGTATGACAAAACCCACTGCAATGTTATGAAGTAATTAGCCTCCAACTAATAATAATAAATGGGAAAAAAAGTAAATAAAATCTAATAAAGATTTTTTTTTCTGAACAATCAACAATGAAACATTTCTTGTGATAAAAGTTAAAAATCATTTATTACTAGAAATTTGTATTTTAGAGCAAGTGAATATCAGATAAGCTTGAATATTGGTTTCCTAAGCATGTTTAAATAAAATATAATTTTAATACAATTTCTAGTTTTAACACTAATAATTAAATATGATTCTCTGTTTCTTGATTTAGGACTGCATATCCAACCTTTCTATGAATGAAGGTTTCTGCAAGAAGGCAGCACATGGCTTTACTTTCATCTTCCTAAATGGTACATATTGTGAAATAAATATTAGCAGTTGTGCTGAGCCTGACTGAGCATGGCCCTCTGCCTTGATGGAACTATTTGTGCTGAAAGACCTGGACACACTCTTTGTTGAAGGTCAGAATATATTTATCCAGAAATAATTACATATGAAATTATGAAAGTTTATAAAATTCTCAGCAGTTAGACACTCTGTAATTCCAAGTTTGAAATCAACAATTCTACAAAAAGCTTTATAGAATTACCATGAATTCATATCAACCCAAGTTGGACTTCCAAAAGTGGTCCTCCTTCATTTTATAACTGTTTCATATCTCTGTGCTTCCCCAGAATTTTGTTCTTATACTTTTTCTTAAATATTTCATCACATGAATGATTTAAAAATAATTCACATTTTTAGTAAACTTCTTAACAGAGTTTCATTTAACTGCTAGTATCTTAACAATGATAAAAAAAAAGTTATATTTAAGATTTATAAAAGAAAATTGGGAAATCATATGGCCTTTCAGTTTAACCAATCAGGGTAACAACAAGTATGGCAGTCAACACTCACAGAACATATGCTGTATTTTTAAACTAATTATTATTTAAGGTATCTTTTAAAAAGTCTTAGGAGATAAATTCTCATTATCTTTTGTTATTTATTATGATGTAATACATAAATCAGTACTCTTGCCTGGAAAATCCCATGGACGGAGGAGCCTGGTGGGCTGCAGTCCATGGGGTCGCTGAGTCGGACACGACTGAGTGACTTCACTTTCACTTTCACTTTTCACTTTTCACTTTCATGCATTGGAGAAGGAAATGGCAACCCACTCCAGTGTTCTTGCCTGGAGAATCCCAAGGATGGGGGAGCCTGGTGGGCTGCCGTCTATGTGGTCGCACCAAGTTGGACACAACTGAAGCGACTTAGCAGCAGCGGCAGCAGGAATATATAAATAATTTGTTGGTCATATATATGAGGAAATTGGCAATCCACTCCAGTATTCTTGCCTGGGAAATTCTATGGACAGAGGAAACTAATGGGCTTCAGTCCATGAAGTTGCAAAAGAGTTGGATATGACTCAGTTACTAAACAATGACATATATGCCTATGAAAGTGAAAGCACAGAGTCTTAACTTCTGGACCACCAGGGAGGTCCTGGGCCATGTTTCTAATAAGGCATAAACATATGTTCATTTCCAAATTTGTGGCCATATTGAGTTCAGCACTGTAACAGTACATCTTTTAGGATTGGAAATAGCTCAGGTGGAATTCCATCACTTCCACTAGCTTTGTTCGTAGTGATGCTTGCCAAGGCCCACTTAACATCACGCTCCAGGATATCTGGCTCTAGGCAACTGGTCACACTATCATGGTTAACAAGATGTTTATGTGAAATGTTAATGTCACATAAACCTAAGATTATTATCTTTCATTTGGCATATGCAGATAGTATTTATTTATTTATTTATTTTTTTATTAGTTGGAGGCTAATTACTTCACAACATTTCAGTGGGTTTTGTCATACATTGATATGAATCAGCCATAGAGTTACACATGATATAGATTGCTTTTGTTACATATTGCCTAATGGGTGATTTTCATTAGTAATTGTGTGTGTGTGTTGCCTCATATTTTGTATTTTTGAACATGGATTTTGCTTATTTCACTCTAGATGTTTATAAATATAGGCAGTAAACATATTTCTAACATTAATATTAATTTTATATAATAAAATTATAGAAATGATCACTTGGCCACAGGAATACACTACAGGTTATAATCTAATATGCAGCTGGATTAAGTTAGTAACAATAGGTTGAACACTTATTCTCAGTGGATAAGATATTATAAATCAAAGTTCCTTTCATGGAAACCTGTTATGTTAAATCAAAAAATTAGAAATACTTGAACCTAAAACTAAAATGTATGTTTTTACAACCTACATTTGTATATTATTTGTTAAATCAAGCTCTATAAATGCTATGCTATCATTGTTCCTTTGGGGGGATGTTATATGTGACTGGTTAGGCTGACCTTTCTGAAAGTGTAAAGTTGACAGAATTCGGAATGAAGACACTTACTTCTTCTCCTGTGTATCTCCCAGGGGCAAGTGTTCAGTTCATTTCAGTTCAGTTGTTCGTTCGTGTCCCTCTTTGCGACCCCATGGACACTAGGCCTCCCTGTCAATCACCAGCTCCTGGAGTTTACTCAAACTCATGTCCATCAAGTCGGTGATGCCATGCAACCATCTCATCCTCTTCTCCCACCTTCAATCTTTCCCAGAATCAGGTTCTTTCCCAGTGAGTCAACTCTTCCCATCAGGTGGCCAAAGTTTTGGAGTTTCAGCTTTAGCATCAGTCCTTTCAATGAATATTCAAGTCTGAGTTCCTTTAGGATTGACTCATTGGATCTCCTTGCAGTCCAAGGGACTCTCAAGAAACTTCTCCAATACCACAGTTCAAAATCATCAAGTCTTTGGTCCTCAGCTTTCTTTAGAGTCCAACTCTCACATCCCTGCATGACTACTGGGAAAACAAAACAAAACAAAACAAAAATATATCTTTGACTAGACTGACCTTTGTTGGCAAAGTAATGTCTTTGCTTTTTAATATGCTGTCTAGGTTTGGTAAAAAGAAATGCAAAAATACAAAATGGTTGCCTGAGGAGACCTTACAACTAGCTGTGAAATGAAGAGAAGCAAAAAGCAAAGGAAAAAAAGGAAAGATATTCCCATTTGAATGCAGAGTTCCAAAGAATAGCCAGGAGAGATAAGAAAGCCTTCCTCAGCAATCAATGCAAAGAAGTAGAGGAAAACAACAAAATGGGAAAGACTAGAGATCTCTTCAAGAAAATTAGAGATACCAAGGGAACATTTCATGCAAAAATGGGCTCAATAAAGGACAGAAATGTTATGGACCTAACAGAAGCAGAAGATATTAAGAAGAGGTGGCAAGAATACATAGAAAAACGGTACAAAAAAGATCTTCACGATCCAGATAATCATAATGGTGTGATCACTCACCTAGAGCCAGACATCCTGGAGTGTGAAGTCAAGTGAGACTTAGAAAGCATCACTACAAACAAAGCTAGTGGATGTGATGGAATTCCAGTTGAGCTATTTCAAATCCTGAAAGATGATGCTGTGAAAGTGATGCACTCAATATGCCAGCAAATTTGGAAAACTCAGCAGTGGCCACTAGAAAAGGTCCATTTTCATTCCAATCCCTGAGAAAGGCAATCCCATAGAATGCTCAAACTACTGCACAATTGCACTCATCTCACATGCTAGTAAGGTAATGCTCAAAATTCTCCAAGTCAGGCTTCAGCAATATGTGAACCAAGAACTTCCACATATTTAAGCTGGTTTTAGAAAAGGCAGAGGAACCAGAGATCAAATTGCCAATGTCTGCTGGAGCATCAAAAAAGCAAGAGAGTTCCAGAAAAACATCTATTTCTGCTTTATTGACTATGCCAAAGCCTTTGACTGTGTGGATCACAATAAACTGTGGAAAATTCTGAAGGAGATGGGCATACCAGACCACCTGACTTGCCTCTTGAGAAACCTGTATGCAGGTCAGGAAGCAACAGTTAGAACTGGACATGGAGCAACAGACTGGTTCCAAATAGGAAAAGGAGTACATCAAGGCTGTATATTGTCACCCTGCTTATTTAACTTGTATGCAGAGTACATCATGAGAAACGCTGGGCTGGAAGAAGCACAAGCTGGAATCAAGATTGCCAGGAGAAATATCAATAACCTCAGATATGCAGATGACACCACCCTTATGGCAGAAAGTGAAGAGGAACTAAAAAGCCTCTTGATGAAAGTGAAAGAGGAGAGTGAAAAAGTTGGCTTAAAGCTTAACATTCAGAAAACTAAGATCATGGCATCTGGTCCCATCACCTCATGGGAAATAGATGGGGAGACAGTGGAAAGGGTGCCAGACTTTATTTTTTGGGGCTCCAAAATCACTGCAGATGGTGATTGCAGCCATGAAATTAAAAGATGCTTACTCCTTGGAAGGAAAGTTATGACCAACCTAGATAGCATATTAAAAAGCAGAGACATTACTTTTCCAACATAGGTCCGTCTGGTCAAGTCTATGATTTTTCCAGTGGTCATGCATGGATGTGAGAGTTGGTCTGTGAAGAAAGCTGAGTGCCAAAAAAAATTGATGCTTTTGAACTGTGGTGTTGGAGAAGACTCTTGAGAGTCCCTTGGACTGCCAGAAGATCCAACCAGTCCATCCTAAAGGAGATCAGTCCTGGGTGTTCTTTGGAAGGACTGATCCTGAAGGTGAAACTCCAGTACTTTGGCCACCTCATGGGAAGAGTTGACTCGTTGGAAAAGACCCTGATGCTGATAGGGCTTGGGGGCAGGAGTAGAAGGGGATGACAGAGGTTGAGATGGCTGGATGGCATCACCGACTCAATGGGCATGAGTTTGAGTAAACTCCAGGAGTTTGTGATGGACAGGGAGGCCTGGCGTGCTGCGGTTCATGGGGTTGCAAAGAGTCGGACAGGACTGAGCAACTGAACTGAACTGAACTAGGTTTGGTCATAGCTTTTTTTCCCAGGAGCAAGTGTCTTTTAATTTCATGGCTGCAGTCACAATCTGCAGTGATTTTGGAGCCCCCCCCCCCCAAATAAAGTCTCTCACTGTTTCCATTGTTTTCGCATCTATTTGCCATCAAGTGATGGGAACAGATGCCATGGTCTTAGTTTTCTGAATGTTAAGTTTTAAGCCAGCTTTTTTACTCTCCTCTTTCACTTTCATCAAGAGGCTCTTTAGTTTTTTTTTGCTTTCTACCGGAAGGGTGGTGTCATCTGCATATCTGAAGTTATTGATATTTCTCCCAGCAATTTTCATTCCAGCTTGTGCTTCATCCAGCCCCGCATTTCACACAATGGACTCTGCGTATATGCAGAGTTTAAATAAGCAGGGCGACAATATACAGCCTTAACTTACTCCTTTACCGATTTGGAACTAGTCTGTTTTTCCATATCCAGTTCTAACTGTTTCTTCTTGAACTGCACACAGATTTCTCAGGAGGCAGATCAGGGGATATGGTATTCCCATCTCTTAAAGAATTTTCCACAGTTTGCTATATCTACACAGTCAAAGGCTTGGCATAGTTAATAAAACAAGTGTAGACATTCAATGTTGCGACATGGTTATTCAAATACATTTAAATGCGAGTCTTTGTTTTCAAAATTTTCATTACTGATTCATGCTCCCCCAAAGCCCCTGAAAGTCTGAAGTAAAAACCTGTGGTGATGCATATTCTAAGGGACTTGCTAAGTGACTCAGAGAAACAACCAGAGTTGTTTCCAGGTTAGCACAGTCCTCAGACAGTCTATTGAAACATATTATGGGAGGAAGAGTTTTGCAAGTTAGCTCATCAGATTTGTATGTTGGTTACAGATTATCCTACTACATATTCAATTAAATCATAATAATTAAATACATACATATATATATATATATATATATATACATACATATATATCACTCATTATTAGAAAATATCAAATCACACTTGTCAGAATGTCCATTATCAAAATGTCTACAAGCAATAAATGCTGGAAAGGGTGTGGAAAAAAGGAAACTCTCTCATACTGGTCATGGGAATGAAAGCTTGTACAGCAGTGTGGATATTTCTTAAAAAAAAAAAAAAACAAACAACTGGGAATAGAACTGCCATATGACCAAGAAGTCCCACTCCTGGGCATACATCCGAGGAAACCAGTATTGAAAGAGACACATGTACCCCAATATTCACTGCAGCACTATTTACAATAGCTAGAACGTGGATGCAACCAGATGTCCATTGACAGATGAATGGATAAGGAAGTTGTGATACATAAACACAGTAGAAAAATACTCAACTATAAAAAGGAACACTTTTGAGTCAGTTCTTATGAGGTAGATGAACCTGCAGCTTATTACACATAGCGAAGTAAGTCTTCTTTATGCTCATTTTCCTTCAACATTTATATAAATCAGTTAATGTCTTGGTTCTCCTTTCAGGTTTGTTAATCCGCTTCAAAATTGCATTTGACTTTAATTGGGAAAATACTTATCCAAACCTATAAATTTCTGCCTTAAGAATATTTATCCTGAAGTCTTATTTTGAATGTAAACTTCCATATTAAAATATTTTAACCCTCAATGATTTGTAGAATATTCTATACTATTGGTTCCCTAATGAGTTTAGAGAATTAATTTTATTCCAATTGAAAACTTATGCTACAATCACATTTGAAAAAAAAAAAAAAAGAAATAGAGTACATTACTGTTTCACATTTCCTGAAAAATCTGGAATTGACAACCTAAAATATTTTGTTGTTTTTTGACTTCACATATGAATCAAAACTTAGCAAAGTTCACATTTCTTAGATCTTATGTTCACTGAGAATTACACAGTTGATGCTATAATTTGGTTTTCATCTCTATCATTGCAGAAAATACAGCTTTCATGAGCACTATGCTTCATGAATTTGGTTGATTCACTTCCTTCATGGAAGCTGACATAATTTTTAATTTCTTTAATTAAAAAAGATGTATGAAATATTTATTGCAATGACTGGCATGTTGAGATCTTAATTTAATTCCTTCCCTTTTTATCTTCAGAGTTCGAGCATTCAATCAGGGTACATGATGTTATATACTTCTCTTATTTGTTTCTTCATGTCTGGAAAGTTTTCTTGTATTATTCCTCTATAATTCTTTTGTGAATAAATATTGGTTCACTAATGCTTCTTTGGGTGCTAATATTGCTTACATGTTTTATACCACAAATTTAAAACTCCAATTTTCATGCATTTCACTCTTTCTATTTATATCCTTCATTTTTTTCCTTTTTAATTCTGTATGTACTTTTCAAGTTTATATGTTTTTCTGAACTTTTTTCTTATGAAAATATTATTTTCTTCTACTTTTCAACACACATTAATTCCTAAATACATATTTTATTCCATTGTAAATGCAATGCCCATTTATAAAGTAATTTCTTTTAAGTGTTCAATTTTTCAGTCATTGTTACAGAATTTTTTAAGTTGACTCACAGTCTCAGTTACTAATATTTCTATGACTGCTTTATTGTTGTCATACAGGTGTCTTGTAAGACGAATTTTATATCCCAGTTGTAACGGCCAGATTCTTCTTTATTGAATTACTCCTGTCTCACAGTTATAAGTGAGAGGTCTAACCATTTAAGGCCTGGCAAGCAAGCATTGAGTAGAGGCACACCTGAGGAATCCTATTCTAGGGTGAAATTTCTGAGCATGTGTGGATCCCCTTAAACATCTCCACTTTACATTCAGATTTTAATTATTGGTTTCTTTAGGCTTGCAGTGTGTCAGATTTATTTTTTCTCAAGTCATTTGATAACTTTAGATTATTTTGTTATTGCAACAGCGATATATAATAAGTAGCTAGTTTTAGCTCTTTCATTTTCCTGAAGTAGTATACTAATTATATTTTGAAAAGCATAGATAGTCTTTAAGTAGAAAAAAAGTAGAAAAGATTACTTAGACCTGAAGTTATGAAAATGAATAAACCAGTGATATATAGCTAGTTTTCTCACCACTATGAACAAATAACATAGGTGATAGTGCTTTGAATACATTATAAGCTAACCATTTCAAGCAAGGTAAGTTAATATCAGTTTTAGATAAACAGTTACCGGGCTGTTAAGTGCACAGTAACATAAAACGTTCAAAATATTTTCTATAATCATACTTCAGATCATTTCTTGGGAAGTGAAGGGGCTTCAAACATCTAAACTTATTTTTACTAATCTACATGTTAGGAATTTCAGATTCTTATTTTTAATTTTTATATGTTTCATTTGTTTTTATTGAGGTAGAGTTGCTTTACAACGTCATGCTAGTTTCTGTTGTACAAGGAAGTAAGTCCGCTATATATTTACACATATCCACTAGCTCTTTGTCCTCTCTCTCACATTACCCCAAATTCTATCCTTTAGGTCACTACAGAGCACTGGGCTGAACTCCTTACACTATAAAACAGGTTCCCGTTATTTGTGTGTGTGTGTGTTTTTTTTTTTTTTTACTCTCATATCCATACATGACCACTGGAAAAACCATAGCCTTGACCAGACGGACCTTTGTTGGCAAAGTAATGTCTCTGCTTTTTATTTTATTTTATTTTTTTCACTTATTTTTATTGGTTGGAGGCTAATTACTTTACAATATTGTAGTGGTTTTTGTTGGCAGTGTATATATGTCAATCATAATCTCCCAATTCATCTCACTCCCCCTTCTCCCACACCTCATGTCTACATGCCCTTTCTTTATGTCTTCGTCTCTATTCCTGGCCTGAAAATAGACTCCTAAGTAAGAAAATTTACATTGTTCAAAGAAGAAATCAAATTAACAACATGAATGTTTAAAATACAGAAAAAAAAAAAAAAAACATGATTGGCAACTGAGATGGTTTTTCAAAATCTTTGCCATTCACACACTATGTTTATTATCTAAAATAAATAAAACATCTTTTGCTCAGAAAATGCAATATCTCATTATTACATTTCAAGCCTTAAATGCAAGTGGATGTTTCTTATTGACTTAATGAATTTTATGGCTGAAGAAGATTATAATTACTTCTGGTAATCTAGTTATTGCATAGATAAATATGCAAAGTCCTGCAGAAGTTTATACTTTGTCCACTGCCTGTAAATTCAGGATCACTGAGAAAGTCAATACTAGAATCCAATGCATTGCTCCTTTCTTTTTATTAGAATATGCTTTATTCAAAATGCAAAATATAAAAGACATAGTAAAAATACACGGTAAAAAAAAAGAAGAAATATATATATATAGTCAGATATCATGACTATTACCTAGATGCAGTTAGACATCTGTTTTATATTCTATATCTTGGTGAAAAGTTTAAAACATTAATGACTTTGTTCAGTTTAATAATAGCAGCTTTCAGAAGTCCATAAGTATTATAAACCATGTGTAACAGTTTAATAGCATTTTAATGTGTTCAAGTTTTATTAAAATATAAAAAGTATGTTGAAATTACACTAAAATCCAAATTAGAATCACATAGCAGAGGACTAGAGAAAGAAGTGAAAACACATAACTTTTTTCCTCTGGCACCATGTGTATTGAAACTAGCATCACAAATAATTTATAAAACAAAGCACTGAGACACAAAAATACTTGGTTTTATTTTTAATATGTGAAATCCTGTTGCAGACAGTTTTCTCCTTTGAGTTCTATGCCTCTGCTTTTGCAGAGTTCCCTCCATCCCCCAAATTAGGGAAGGAGTACATCACGCTGTATATTGTCACCCTGCTTAATTAGCTTATATGCAAAATGCATCATGTAAAATGCCAGGCTGGATGAAGCATAAGCTGGAATCAAGATTGCTGGGAGAAATAGCAATAACCTCAGATATGCAGATGACACCAACCTTATGGCAGAAAGCGAAGAACTGAAGAGCCTCTGATGAAACTGAAAGAGGGGAGTGAAAATGGTGGCTTAAAACTCAACATTCAAAAAAGTAAGATCATGGCATCCGGTCCCATCACTTTGTGGCAAACAGATAGGGAATCAATGGAACCTGTGACAGGCTTTGTTTTCTTGGTCTCCAAAATCACTGTAGATGGTGCAGCCATGAAATGAAAAGATGCTTGATCCTTTGAAGATAAAATATGACCAAACCTAGATGGCATACTTAAAACCAGAGACATCACTTTGCCAAAAAAGGTCCATCTAGTCAAAACTATGTTTTTTCAGTAGTCATGTATGGATATGAGAGCTGAAACACAAAAAAAGCTGAGCACTAAAGGACTGACGCTTTTGAACTGTGGTGTTGGAGAAGACTCTTGAGAGTCCCTTGGACTGCAAAGAGATCAAACCAATCAATTTTTAAGGAAATTTGTCCTGAATATTCATTGGAAGGACTGATGCTAAAGCTGAAACTCCAACATTTTGGCCACCTGATGGGAAGAGTTGACTCATTGGGAAAGACCCTGATGCCGGGAGGGATTGAAGAAAGGAGGAGAAGGGGATGACAAAGGATGAAATGGTTGGGTGACATCATTGAGTTTGAGTAAGCTCGTGTAAGTTGGTGATGGACAGGGAAGCCTGGCGTGCTGAAGTCTATGGGGTCACAAACAGTCAGACATGTCTGAGCAACTGAATTGAACTGAACTACTTCCCCCTTGACTTCCCACACTCCAGCTGCAAGTGTCCCTAACGCAGATGCTTTGTTCCAAATTCAGCTCTCCCTGATCACTACCTCCACATTCTTAAAGTGTTTCACATTCTGGCCCTTCTCATTCAACTAAAATTCATTTCATTTTCTACCATGAACTGAGCATACTCAGTTCATATTACTGACTGTAGTCACACTAAAGGCAAGCATTGTTATGTTTCATTTCTCTCATTAGAATCGCTCTTTTTACCAAAAAAAAAAATCAATAAAATCAGTAAAAGCTAACAAATTTTTTATTATGTGATTTCAGCAACCATAACATATTGTTAAATGAAACATCTGAGATAAGCAGGCCCTCCTGAATGCCCCTGTATCATTCTTAAGGAAGAATGTGTGCTATGTCTTTATATGCTGGGATAGAAAATTCAGAAATGCAGCCTCAGAGATGGTAGGTAACTTATGAAAGTTATTGGGTAAGGGTATTGATTATATAATAACCCATTGTTAATAATCATCAATCACCTTTTTGTTGCAAGTTAATTGGATTTATAACTTGAGATAAAATATTCGTATTTTAACAGTTAAAAGTTTGGTGACTTTCCATTATATAGATATTATGTTTTCAAAAATATTAAATGGGCCATGAAAGTGAAAAAAATGAAAGTGTTAATCACTTCGTTGTATGTGACTCTTTGCGACCCCATGGACTGTGGGACTGATGGGGACCCTGGGAACCATGGACTGATGATTGCCAGGCCCCTCTTCCCTGGAATTCTCCAGGCAAGAATACTGGAGTGGTTAGCCACTCCCTTCTTCACTGAATCTTCCCAGTCCAGTGATTGAACCTAGGTCTCTTGCATTGCCGGCAAATTTTTTATCATCTGAGCCATGTAATACTTTAAATTTATACTTATTTTAGTCTCACACTCCAAAAAAATAAACTTTTGCTCTAGAATCAAAAAACGAATTAATAACAGGAAAAATCCATTTATGAGAAAAATAAATTGCATGTTTTGCATTTTACAAAATGTCACAAGGGATAGCATAAAAAGCTGAACCCACATTTATTAATATTAATAGGACTTAATATTCTAAAATAAGACCCACATTCCTTAATGGACATTATATTTCCTATTTTAGCACTCAACTTCAGAACATGAAGAAACAATTTTAAAAATTTGAATCCTTTGATAGTTATAGATAAGGTGTTTTAATAACTGTAATATAATTTTACTTGAAAATATATATTTTATTTATAAAATTAGTAGACCTTTTGTTGTATTGAAATGTAGGCTATATTTTTTCAACATTTATATTCAATTACATTTGATGAAATAAATTTGATTCCTTTTGATGATCCTGTGAACCACCACACAATACTTATAGCAATCATGAAATATTTTTCTATGCCCATATTTTGAAGACAGTTACTGGCTTTTTTAATTTCTTTGGGGTGACTGGTAAATTATATATTTCACAGTTTTTCTCCAAATGAAATGAGCCACTGTACTTTAACAACTGATTACAGATTTTTCAAAACAGTATTAATAAATAGCTCTAAAATAAAAATTTACTAAAAACAGATCATGACAAAACATTAAAGCAAAACTACATTAAAATATGCATAACCTCTGTAATTGAATTTAAATATAATATGTTACATTTTCTTCTCAGTTTAGTGCTGTTATAATATATATTTTTCTTTGTCATTCCACAACCAAATAAGTAAATAGATAAATGATTAAAACTCTATTATTAACAGTGAGCATATTTATGGTAGTTTGCCTTTCAAAACTCTTGGCAATAATTCATGACCAAATCATTACTTTTTAAAAAATAAACATAGATTATTTTAAACACAAAGCAATGTCAAATTAACCAGATGTAGTGGTAAAAATCCAAAGAAAAGTGAAACTTATGTGTTGAACAGAAAATTTAAAGTAGTGATGGAGAAAATATATTTATTCAATATGATAGATATGATTCTAAAAAATACATGGAGAGTTTGTCCTGTTTCACCAACTTAAAATTTAAATACATGAATTTTTATTCCACTTGGGGACACAATTATTTCCACTTTATTAACATATGTAGAAAATGAAATAAGGGCATGCTTATTTAATCTACTAAGTATTAAAGAACACTTATATGCTATTCTCAAAATTATGAAATTTAGTGATTGCTATATTTTTCAGGCAAATATTCAGCTAATTAAAATAATATTAGAATTAGCAAAAGCATAAATTTCATTATAAAATCTAATTATTATATAATTTAATTCAACAAATATTTCTTTGAAATTCACTGTGTATAAAAAAATCATTCAAGTTAGAATATTCAAGTTTAAAAGTCAAAGCCTTATTTATATTTCCTTACAGAAATTACTGTAAATTATAAAGATTTCAGCAGAAGCTACTATCTATGTGATCAAATTTGGAGGATTACTGTGCCATTTCAAAACTGAAAATTAGTTTTAATCTCGAATCACATATGTTTGATTTCTTTGCTCATCTTGAAATATCTTTGAGGATGTACAACAGAATTGATAAATACAGAATATAAGCAAATCTCCTTAAGTTGAAGTAGAGATAGCCCTAAATTGGTTAATACATGTAGGTATACAGATATATGAAGAAGGAAATGGCAACCCACTCCCGTATCCTTGCCAGGAGAATCCCATGGACAGAGGATCCTGGTGGGCTATGGGGTTGCAAAGTGTTGGAAATGACTGAGTGATAAAGCACATATATACAAACACATACATATCTTTGGCATGACTATCAAGTTCAAAAGAATTGGAGAGGAGCATATATGATCAGAACATAGTGAGATTCATTGTTTCTTGAAATCAGAGGAATAAAGAAAGGAGAAATTACACAATTTAATTGCTTTAAACAGATTTGTGACAGTAGTAATTCTGCATTAATAATGGTCAGTTGGTCATTATGCCTACACATTGAATGAGTTTGGTGATTTTTTTGCAGGAGGTAAGATGGGAGAAATAGTGAAAATAAAAGTTCACTATTAAAAATTTGACACAAGTAAAAAGCAACTGTTATAACTCAATTTACTTAACGAATAAAGCATGAAAGTAAGTAAATGTTAACAATCACTTCTACTAGCTTTGAGTTTAGTCTCTAGTCTTTGAGTGTGATCCTCCAGCCTTACTCTTTTTTTCTGAAGATTGCTTTGTCAATTTGTGGTCTTTAATGTTGTTTATTGTAGTTCTGTGAGAAATGTCATAGATATTTTGATAGGGATTGCATTAAATTTGTGGACTGCTTGGGGTAGAAAGGCCATTTTACAATATTAATCCTCCAAATCTAATACTAATCCCTGCATGGGCTATCTTTTCATTTCTTTTGTGTCATCTTCAATTTCCTTCATCAACGAAGAACTTTTTTTTTTTTTTTTAATTGAATTGCAAGAGAGACATTTTCTTTTTGTTGTTGGTTTGTTTTCATTTAAAAAGCATGTCTTTATAGGCAGCAACCCTATACAACCTGCACATGCCCCACTGGTTTGTTGAGAGAGCTAAATTTGATGTGAGCAAAAGTGACGTCTTTCTCCAAACTGTGCCGGTTGATATCAGCTAGGTAGGGTGTGGGACTGGAGTCTGAGGGGCTAGAGCCAGAGAGAAGGTGAACCAGGGTTCTCCAGAGTTCCGCGGCCTTCACTATCTGTCGTTCAGAGATGTAGTCAGGTCTCAAGGTACTGGAGTGGACCCTGGAGATTAGGGTCCCACTTGACTCAGTTCCCTTTAACTGGGGGCCCAGCAACTTCGGCCTCAGAGAGGAGCAGTGCCGGAGCAATCCAGGCTGGCGTGGGTATTCTGTAAGGGTCGAAGCACCGGCTGTGGCCATCTGGCCACCGCGAGACATCCAGTCTGGTCTGCATCTGAAGCTCCACCCGTGCAAGCTGCCGGCAATGCTGCCCGCCCTGCTCAGACAGTTTGAGCCACCATCGCGTTCACGCGCAGGAGTTTTCCTGTCATGGCTGCCCTCACTCTGGTATCGAGCTGTGACTGACGAGAGGCAAACGGTGCCGGGGTACTGGGACATTTACTTGGCTCGGGATGGGGCTCGTAAGGCGGTCCCTGAAATGAGTCAGCCAGCATATGCTTTCTATCTGCTTCAGGAGCAAGCGTTTGTGCTCCGTATGAAAGGGGTCGGCTTTCTACAGGCCTCCTACTAGGCCCAAGGCTTCTCCAGCCAGTTAAGGGAGCTGGTCTTCCTGGTGTCAGACCGCAGGGCTGGGACACCCCATGTGTGGTTTGAGTCACTCACTCCCCAGGGGGGGCTCTACCCGTGTAATTTCTTTTTTCCTCTGAGTCCGTCCCCAGAGGTGTAGATCCCAGCCTAGCTCATAGGCTCCCCTTACTAGCAGATTTGTGTGCTTTTTATTTTATTTTTTTTAACCTTGATTGTTCAGGAGTTCTTCTCCCAGTTTCCAATTAGTTTTCAATGAGAATTGTTCCACATGTAGAAGTATTTTGATATGTTTGTAGAGGCGGGTGAGTTCAGCATCCTCTGCACCACCATCTTGATCAAGTGGAACTAATTCTTCTAAAAGTTAATCTTTAATAATATGTGTACATGGTAAGTCTCTTCAGTCGTATCCAACTCTTTACGACCCTATGGACTGTAGCCTGCCAGGCACCTCTGTCCATGGGATTCTCCCCAAAGAACACTGGAGTGGGTTGCCATGCTCTCCTCCAGGGGATCTTCTTGACCCATAATACTGAGCAAGTTATTCCAAGTAGAATACTTTTTTCTAGAGGAAGAATTTAAGATAGTTTAATTGACAGATATCTAATGGCTGTTTCTATGAAAAATGCGACAATTATTCCATGACTTTCATAAGTAACAAATGATGTATACCTCAGAAATTCAGCCAAATAATCTTGGTGAGTCTGTCTAGTCTCAGCATTTTTTCATAGCTATAGGTATACACATACAGAAATGTAGAAAACTGGCACATAAGCGATGTTAAAAAGTAATTTAGCTGCATGTTTCAGTAGTTAAGATCACTCAGTAATTGAACACGATAAAATGTGAATGAATAAGTAGGAATTAATATGAATGTTATAAATTGGGGTAATATAAAATCAAGTTTCTTGTCTTGCTTTTGTCATCGTGGCAAGTAGTGAGCCATCTTCCAGGACTTAGAAGGACCTGCTTCATCTGATAAGAAAATATTACCTAAGGCAAGAGCAAGGCCTATGAGGTCAAAGTATTACCCTAGGAGCCCATAGTGCTGAATGCTTACATAACTTAGAACAAGACAGTACACCTCACTAAAGCTTAGCTTCTTCATTTATTAAAAAGTTAGAAAATTAAACCTAATCAGACTGTGGCAAGGACTTCATGGGATAAAGATAATTTATACTGAAAACTTCTATTCAATGATTAGTTAAAGGAAGTAGGCTATGTTTCTTTCTACTCCTTCTACTTCATACAACTCCTTTTTCCAATATGTGTTGTAAAATAATTAGAAAATATGTAGTAAAATAATTAGAATAAAAAATAATGCATCACACTCACTCTTACATATATTAGTTTCAAACTTTGGTGTTAGCTATTAGTCACAGCATTTTAAACAAAAATTTATATATATATATATATATACATATATATATATATATATATATGGAATTGAAACAAAGAATGACTATGGCTAAATTGCTAAAAATTATTTAATTAATTCACAAAGAAAGAAATTTGAATTCATTGTAACCCAGACATACAGCCATTTCAGCAGCCATTTCAGCAGCTCTTTTTAAAATTTAATACATACAAAAAATATTAAAATGCATGAAAGTCACTTAGACTTGAGACAGTTCACTTCTCTAATGATTGGGAAAAAATATCCTTGAATAAGAAATGCATTTTTAGTGCATGTAATTTAATAATTCCTCATGGTTTTAATTTGTTTGGGTTATCAGCAGAGAGAACAACAGTTTAATGCCTCTTTTTCTTCAAAAGTATAATTTTGCTAAATTGCTTGTAATTCTCAATGCTTTGCTTGTGTAAAATATAACTGTGTGGAATATGCAATTATTCAATCCTTTCTATTAATTACTGGTCCTAAAATCATTATGTTTATGTATATTTTAATGTTTGCTGAAAGTGATACCCTTCTAAAAGTAAAGATGCATTTCCCAGAGCTTTAAAGTTATAATAATCACATTAAATATGATTAATAGTTTAGTCAATTTGACAGAGAATCACAGAAATAGTGATTTTGAACAGTGCTAACCTCTTTGTGTATCTCTGTTAAAGCAGACTGATCTGACTTTTGCAGTTGCTGAAATTAAGTGTTTTAATTCTATATCTTTTTCTTTATTGTTTTTAAAAGTATAACATTTTTGCAGCTAGGTTTTCAAATTTGAGCTCGACTTCATTGTTGGATTCTGTTGAATTGGAAGGAAAAAAACATTCTATCCACATTATTTAAGTGGAAAAGATACAACTTTTAAAATTCTAATGTTCTAATACCAGTTATTTGATATTACATTTTCTTCAATTAATACACAAGTTTTTAACCCAGTTACATAACAGTGATGTGAAATTTGCTCAGTTGTTGTCTGACTCTTTGTGACCTCATGGACTACACAGTCCATGGAATTCTCCAGGCCAGAATACAGGAGTGGGTAGCCTTTCCCTTCTCCAGAGGATCTTCCCAATCCAGGGATTGAACCCACATCTCCTGCATTGCAGGCAGATTCTTTACTAGTTGAACCACAAGGGAAGTCCACGGACACTGGAGTGGGTAGCCTATCCCTTCTCCAGTGGATCTTCCCAATGCAGGAATCTAACCGGGGTCTCTTGCTTTGCAGGCAGATTCTTTACCAACTGAGCTATCAGGGACTATACAACAGTACTAATGCAAAAAAATGATAATAGGCCAGGAATCTAAAGGATTAAAAAAAGGTTGAACTTCAAAATAAATAAAATGCTTGCTCTGAAAATGCAGAATAAACTGTTCAATTATACTTTACATTATACTTATGCATATATTTGATTAATGAAATAAAATTAAAGCTGGGAATGGTTCCTTTTGGCTCTGATAACATTTTAGCTTCCTACAATGGTTTATAAGAGTTTTTGGAAAGTTTCAATTCTTTTACCAAAAAACAAACAAACAAACAAAAAAAGGTCATCATTTTGATCTCTGCCAACCTGGTTGGATAGTTAACGCTATACTCTGCAGTCCCGGTTGATAGTACTTTTCCATCACAGACACGGGGCAGTGAGAACAGAAGGAAGTGATCATACTTCCTACTGTCAGTGGAATTATGGCATCTGCACAGGTCGGGGCACCAGCACCTTAGAGCTTACTTTAGTTCCTTAGCAATACCTTTTGTAGATCAACAAAACTCTTCTTGCCTTCCGATTTTAAAACCATGACTTTGATTTTTCCTTATCCTTAAATGTTTCCAAAATTCTTCCAAATGTGTTGTCTTCATAAATATAACATGATAATGAAAAATTTTAAGATAAACTTGAAAGTAGTTTAAACTGAAGTATCAGTGTGTGTGTATGTGTGCATTTGAGACAGATAGGATGATGATGTTTAGAGAGAACAACATCGAAACATGTATATTATCTAGGGTGAAACAGATCACCAGCCCAGGTTGGATGCATGAGACAAGTGCTCGGGCCTGGTGCACTGGGAAGACCCAGAGGGATCGGATAGAGAGGGAGGTGGGAGAGGGGATCGGGATGGGGAATACATGTAAATCCATGGCTGATTCATGTCAATGTATGACAAAACCCACTACAATATTGTAATTAGCCTCCAACTAATAAAAATAAATGAAAAAAAAGAAATAAAAGACATTCATGTTTATATGTATATATGTGTGTCTGTGTGTATACACACATACTTAAGAGATCACATATATTTATAATGCAACAGATACGTATTGCATTATACATGACCTACTCACTCTACAGAAACATGTTTTTAAAATTGATTAACTTGTCTATACTGCAAGCATTCATTGGCTATCTGGCATGTAGTAAAGTCAGACAAATAAAGTAGATACATATCTTAAATGAATAAACTTGTAATTTATTAAGGAAATCTATAGGATATTGATGAAATACAATTCATATTTTATACATAAATTGTTCTTTTCCCATTTGGGCCTCTTTTCTCCCTTTGGTGTGTGTCATGCATCCATGTAAACCAGACCTCCTTCGAAGATAACATTCATTCTTAATCACATCAAGGGTCAAAACTCCTTAGGGGATAAGTTCCCTTGTTAATTTTATAAGGGACTATGATGACCTGTAACCCTATTATTCATTTTCTATGTGTAGAATTGAAATGTGTAAACTGTCAATGTGTCATTTAATGTATAGCCCTTTATTTCAAAAAAACTTACATAACTGTGCTTTGACCTCTAATGGTCTGAACAGTCCTCAGAACTTTCTAAGAAGCTGTCCCTGGGTTATAAACTTCAGTTTAACTGGAATAACATTTTCTATTTCTTTCTTCAATGGACTGATTAATATGATCATCAACAAAATGTAACGTGTGTAACAGCTACATGCTGCAAATGTACAAAGCTTCAGTGGAGGAATAATATAGAAAGTAACCTACTCTGCTGTGAGGATTCTTATGAGGCTTCAAAAAGAAATGTCCTTTGACTTCAGTCTTAAAGGATGAACTCATGACCCTGATATATTTGATAGCAAAGGCAAAAGAATAAAAAGTGAAGGCAGGAACAGTGAGACTAAGGAACCAGTCCTTCAAGAGACTTGTAAAAAATGTTTCCCGGATTTTGTACCTAATCCTTTAAATTATGAGAGCAGGTCTCTTAGGGTTTGTAGGAGAAAGAGTCAAATAAATGAATTTACATTAAATGATAACTATTGGGGAAATTTTTCTGGTAAAGGAAACATTATATGAAACACTGAGATGACCTTCATGGGGAGATGGGAAGGTAATCCAGCAGAAACAGTGAAAAGGGAGATGATGGGTAGAACTGAGGAAGATTTGGAAAGCAAATATTGCAGATTTCAACACTGATTGAATGTGGGAGCAGAGTGAGAGCCAGAATGGTGCTCTGTTTTAGGCTTTGGTGAGGATGGACTCAAATGTAAAAAATATCCTGACTGTGTATTCAGTGATCACTGTATCCAGTCCAAAGAGGAACTGGTTGCAGGTCTCCAACCTTTATGTAACTCTAAGATAACAGTCAGAATGAACTGTTAAGCCCAAAGTCTTTTAACTTAAAAGATGCTGAAGAGACAGTCAGAGTGAATCTTTCCTCCAGTCCTGATGACCTAGGAACATAATTAATTTTAGAGTTAGGATGCACTGAATTATATAGATAAGATAGCTTCTCTCACATATACTTTCTTCTATTTAACTAGAATAATCTAATCATTATTCAAGAAAAATGAAAATTAATGTAACAAAAACATATGGAAAGGACTCAGTCTGTAAATAATTTATTTTTTCTTTGGTTTCTCAAGACTTTCTTAAATCTCTATGGTTTGAAAGTTGTCATCGTGCCATTAATTATGGCTTAACATCTCTGTGAACAAAAACATTAGGATGCCTACAAATCCTTAAGGACATCTAAGTTCATAACTTCAGAATTCTTAAAACTGATGAAGCATTTGATGAGTTAAAGTATTTTGTCCTCAGCTCAGTTCAGCTCAGTTCAGCTCATTCACTCGGTCGTATCTGACTCTTTGTGACCCCATATCCTACTTCAAGTTAAACACTCATTGTACATCATCAAGCAGGCATATATACTGTGGCAAGATTTGTCTCCTTTAGGAAATTAATATACAAGAAGTGATCTACTTTTTAATTTTGGAATTTTCTATTTTTTTTGCATGTTACAAAATACTAGAATTATAAAGAATGAAAGAAAAATCCTAATGATATGCATATATATAACTGATTTATTAATAATTATTATATAATGTATAAGATATTAAGCCCACCCTTTATGTAGTCTCTCTTTTGGATGTCTAATAATCGAGATAGATGTTATATAATACTGGAAAAGTTATCTTTTTTTTTTTTTTGTTTGGGTGCCATCTGGCTTGTTGGCAACATTAATAAACTGTTTAAGTTTGGAGATCTCATGGGTCTTTTGATTGTTTAAGTTTTACAGGGAGGATTAATAAGTACAAGCACTTACATCCAGTCACTGTACTCAAAACTCATTCAAAATAATGTTTTCAGAATAGTTGATAAAAAGTAAATACATATTTCATAATTTATATTTTATGATTTGTAAGATTCACATTATTTTTTAACATAAGTCTATGATCAGAAAAAAATGTAAGTAACTATGTCTTACAATTGATCAACCAGATAAGATGTTAATATTAATATATAAGATGTTAAATATACCATTTTCAAAATGATTTTTTACTATTAGGGGCATAATATTAGCATACATTGGTAAAACAGCAATACCAATAGATGTCACTACCAATTGTATTTTCCTTTCCTTTTGCAGTCATATTTTTTTCCTGAAAAATCACCCATTTAATTTCAGACCTATAAGATCATGAACATAAATTTAGATAAACTGTGGGAACATGAAACATCTTTGAACATTAAAATCTTTGAACTAGAAACCATCTATGTAATTTTTTTGTCCATTCTGACTATAACTTCAGTGTTCCATCCCTTAATGTAATTAGTCCTACTACCCTGAACCTTTAAAGAATAAGGCTGTTCTTACCATCATGTTCACTTTGCATTCTATTCTTGCATTTGATCCTTGTGTTCTGTTTTTAACCAATTATTTGCTTCCAGAACTTTTACAGTATATATTACAATATTTTTTATTTGGTTGCTACAACTGGTTGATATTGACTGACCTAATACTAATTTGCTAGGTAGGAAGGGAAATCCATCAGATTTATCTCCTTGTTTGAAATTCTACAATGCTTTGGAGAAGCAGTTATGTTTGTGATTCTCATGAAAAGCATTGACAATACAACTGTGAATGGTATGAATTTTCCTTCACTGTACCCCAGGACAAGAAATGCTAACTACTTAATCTCTAAATCAAAACCAATGACCACCAAGCTCTGAGTTACAAGAATGGTGTAAGATTGAATTTCATTTATACATTTTGGCATCTCTAGAATAACCACGGGTCACACACACACAAAAATATGTCTTGAAATTAAATGGTATTTAGGATATACAGGCAAAGGAGTCTTCTTTTTAGTACAAGTACTCAAAATCAAGTCTAAATCATTAATTTGAAAAGAGTCAATTCTCTTTCTGACTCAGCTGGATTGTGCAGAACTTGGCCAGACCTGGAAGCTTGGATAATTCGGAACACAACCTCTCTATGTGACAGGATATTTACCTCCAAAGACTGCCATTTCTCAAGGGAACTTGGAGGAGGTGTGAGTTGGTCCTTATTATTTTCAGAACCTAAACTCAATTCTGTATGCAATAACTAGAGTGTGCTCAGTCACTTCAGTCTTGTTCAATTCTTTGCATCTCCATGGACACCAGGATCCTCTGTCCATCAGATTCTCCAGGCAAGAATACTGGAGTGGGTTGCCATTTCATCCTCCAGGGGATCCTCCTGACTCAGGGATAGAATGCAATTGTCCTGCATCTCCCTCATTGCAGGCAGATTCGTTACCCACTGAGGTACCTGGGAAGCCCCAATAACTTGAGGGTCACACTAAATCTCCTTTTAAATGGTTGATTGTCCTATCATATCTCTAACTTCTACCTCTACTGGACTGTTTCAGACTATCTGCCTTCAATGGTGTTTTAGAAACAGGCTGCTTGTCTGTCCTTCCTGAGAGTAATTGTGGCCAAGCAACCAGTCAGATGGTTCTTTCCCCACTATTTATTCTATAATCCCTTCCACCAGTAAGCCTATGTGTCCTTAATGAAAGTTCTGTTCCAGTACCCTTATATAAATTTGAGAAATTAAATGGATTTCTGGGATAATTGCTTCCACATAAAAAGCACTATCTTCCATTATGGGGTCAAATATTAATAACTGATTATATATGACTTGGATACAGAATGAATTTTCAGAAGCATATTTTAGGCTCCTTTATTTAGTACTGATTTGTTTAGTCTACCATCCAGATGCATGCATGTTTGCTTTTTGTTTCTTTTTGTTTATTATGTAATCAGTTTTTAGACCAACCTTAGTTTCAGCATAGACTAGTATGCTGAAACTGTGCATGAGTGCTAAACTGCTTCAGTGGTGTCCAACTCTTTGTGACCCCATAGACTCATCCACCAGACTCCTCTGTCCATGGAATTTTCCAGGCAAGAATACTAGAGTGGGTAGTCACTCCCTTCTCAAGGGTATCTTCCTGACCCAGGGATCAAATCCAGGTATCCTGCATTGCAGGCAGATTTGTTACTGTCTTAGCCACCAGGAAATCCATTTACTAGGGATATATTCAAAATTAGCAGTTATTCCTAAGAGTGCAGACTCAACCCCATGTGCCAGTTCTGAACCTGGGTCTAACTCTTGTCTGAAAATAATTTGCTTCTTTTCTATAGATTGCTATCATTTTGTAGTGCACAGATTGAAGTTTCTTAGCAGTCCTGGAGAAAATGTTCACATATAGCACATCTAGATGTGTCTATCTTTGTGAGAAATGCCACAGCTTCTATTTTTCTTTAAATCAAATCAACTATACTCCAGGGACTTCACTGGTGGTCCAGTGGTTAAGACTGCCTTCCAAAGCAGAGGGTATGGGTTTGAACATTGGTCAGGGTGATAAGGGCTTCGCTTGTAGCTCCACTGGTAAAGAATCTGCCTGCAGTGTGGGAGATCTGGGTTTGATCCCTGTGTTGGCAAGATTCCTGGAGAAGGGAAAGACTACCCCCTCCAGTATTCTGGCCTGGAGAATTCCATGGACTATGTAGTCCATGAGGTTGCAAAGAGACAGACAGGACTGAGCAACATTCACTTTCATTTTCACTTTCAGGGAGATAAGATCTCATTGTCAAAAAAAAGAAAAGCAGAAAGCAGAACCAATAATAAATTCAATGCAGATTAAAATGATCCACAGCAAGATATTCTGAAAAACAAAAAAACAAAAACAACACACTCAACTCTACTCCAAAACTCTAGCACAGTAGGACAAGGTATCCATGAAAGAACGCTTACAGATATGTTCCCCTACCAAGAGCCATGCTGTTCTTGGGGCTGACACTTTCAAACTGTGGTGCTGAAGAAGGCACTTGAGAGTCCCTTGGGCAGCAAAAAATCAAACCAGAAAATCCTAAAGGAAATCAACCCTGTATACTCATTGGAAGAACTGATGTTGAAGCTGTAGCTCCAATACTTTGGCCACCTGGTGTGAAGAGCTGACTCATTGGAAAGTACCCTGATGCTGGGAAAGATTGAGGGCAGGAGGAGAAGGGGATGGCAGAGGATGAGATGGTTGGATGGCATCAGTGACTTGATGAATATGAGTTTGAGTAAACTCTGGGAGTTGATGATAGACAGGGAAGCCTGGCATGCTGCAGTCCATGGGGTCAAAAAGAGTTTGACACAACTGAGTGGTTTAACTGAACTGAACTGAAACTTTATTACTTGTGTGGTCTTGTGAGTACTGTATTATTTTTTTGCTCTGGTCATATAGTTCTATAAAAACTATAAAACTCTATGTAAGCATAGTTTTTTACTTGTTTTCTGTAAGCCTATATTTGATGTTTGTTTCTTATTTAAATGATGTACTAAAAGCAATTTAGTGCAACATGGGGGAATGAAAGAATAGTGTTTTCTTTAAAATAGGCCCTAAGCTTGACAGTCTTTGACTTTAGTATTTTAGTCAACTAATGTAGTTGCTAATTTACACCACTATACAGATTTAAGACAATTAACACAAAATAAGATGAAAGATTGTTACAGTTATGTGTAACAATGAATCCATCACTATTTCAAAGTTGCAGATTTTCTTTTGTGAAGATTTTTCTTTGCTTACACATCCATCTAACTACTAATTTTAAATCATTCACGAAAGCATTGCTTCATTTCTACCATTCCTATTCTGTCATAAAGTTTTTAAATTTATTTTCTTCAATTAACAAGAAGTAAGAGCACTTTATAGTGTACTATTGTTGTTTTTCCATCTCTATGTCTCATTGTTTGTGACTCTGTGAACTGCAATACTCCAGGCCTCCCTGTCCTTCACCATCTCCTAGAGATTTTTCAAACTCATGTGCATTGTGTAGATGATGTCATCCAACAAATTCATCCTCTGCCCCCACCCCCATCCTCTTGCCTTCAATCATTCCCAGCATCAAGCTCTTTTCCAAAGTCAGTGCTTCACATCAGACGGCCAGAGTATTGGAACTTCAGCATCAGTCCTTCCAGTGAATATTCAGAGTTGATTTCCTTTAGGACTGTCTGATGTGATCTCCTTGCTACCCAAGGAGTTAAGAGTTTTCTTTAGCATCATAATTTCACAATTGTCAATTCTTCAATGATCAACCTTCTTTATGTACAACTCTCACATCCATATATGACTACTGGAAAAAACATAGCTTTGAGTATATGGACCTTTCTTGGCAAAGTGATGTCTCTGCTTTCTAATACACTGTCTAGGTTTGTCCTAGTTTTCCTTCCAAGGAGCAAGCATCTTTTAATTCCATGGCTGCAATCACTATTGGTAGTGATTTGGACCCTAAGAAAATATAGTTTGGCACAGTTTCCACTTTTTCCCCATTTATTTCCTATGAAGTGATGGAATTGGATGTCATGATCTTTGTTTTTCAAATGTTGAGTTTTAAGCCAGCCTTTTCACTTTTCAGCTTTTATGTTATATAGTGCTTGATATTCATTCTGTAGGAGTCATGAAGTACATGAACAGGAAAGTTTAGGTCCTATGAATGAATGCCTAATGTGGGTATTTTAGTATTATTATTTCAATAACATTTATTTAACAACTTAAAAACCATCAAACAGCTTATTTTTCTCCCAGAGAGACCTTTCAGGTGGTTTTTACAGGGCATGTATAGTTTATATACTTCTTATAGTCTGAAGTAGATTTCTTTAGTTTGACATGAATAGGGTATAAATCATGTTTCTTTTGTGCACCTTATGCAGAAACAAACTATGATGAAGGGAGACTGTAATCACATCAATTCCCTAGCATTTCACAAAGACACCAGCAGTTGTATCTTTGAAATGATTCCCTTTTATTTTAAGTTGTTACACTGTGGTAAGAAGCAGTTGAAAAAGAATGGAATAATGTTATTTCTTTTACCTACATTTTGCTGTAGTGATACTGAAGTAGAAAAATTTTACTTTGTTATTCAAAATATTCAATGAATGGTATATTGTAAATTATCTTGATTTTAGTACCATAAACCTTTATTAGAAAATTTCTCTAAATATATTCCTTTCTAGCACACTTATTTGACATGAAAAATAGTCATTAGAAATATGTATTATCGTCTTTCTAGTAACTTATCAGGAGATTGCTAATTAGGTGTACCCATATATTTCTTCTTCATGTCTTTTGATCACACTTACTGTGAATTTATAATCCATATTTAATTGATATCACCTTTTAGATGACATGGGATTCCCTGGTGGCTCATATTGTAAAGAGTCTGCCTGCAATGTAGGAGATCGAAATTTGGTCCTTGGATTGGGAAGATCCCCTAGAGAAGAGCATGGCAACCCACTCCAGTATTCTTACCTAGAGAATCCCATGGACAGAGGAGCCTGGTGGGCTATGGTCCATGGGGTTGCAAAGAGTGGGACACAACTGAAGTGACTGAGCATGCACGCACACATTTAAAAATCAACAAATTAAACCAAACTTTATGCAATGATAAAATTAAAAGTTAAAAACGTTTAATTCTTAAGGATTTAAAAACTGCTGACAGCCTTTAATGGCACTAGTGTAACGTAAAGACCTTGGTCAGATGGCAAATTATTATATTTATATTTCTGCTGTAGGCCTTGATTGCATGTGTGTTCTGAGTGGCAGAGCCATTAAAATGATGTTGAATTCTGACCTTCTTCATCCACATAGGACACATTTCACAATGTGCATTTATGTATCAGCAAAATGTGTTTAACAACTTTAGATAAACAATGGGCACACAAGAGGACATGAAGATAGTTTTGCATAACTTTTTAAATATTACATTTTTTAGTGCATAATGAAGAGATAAACTGAATAATGTACCTGAGTCATAGGTACTAAAAATACTAGTGGGCTGTTATGAACTTATTAGTTTCTTATATTTTTGAATGATGAACATATAACTTAAAATTGACAACTGTCCCATTCTCATCCCTTTACTCATCTCAACTACTCTCTTATATATAATGTTTAATGACACATTTATTTTATCTTGAGAACTAATAAATTTAGATTCATTTGATAAAATATACTGTAAAACTATGAGACAAACCAAAAACTTTAAAGTTGAGGACAATAATCATCCATCACTATCTTTGGTAGTAAAGTTAAAAAGCGAAAAAATAAATGGACATATCCCAGACTAGGGATAGAGGAAAAAATAATGCTTATTAGTGTATTAATTTTAAAAGAAAAATCTCCCTTTTGCCACTTAATAAAGCAGTGTTAGTCCCTAACAGATGGGTAGTACTTGAAAGCCACTCTGTGTCCATTGGGCAAGATAAATCTTAATTAAAACTCATGAAAGTATTGTTATTTATACTTCACAATTCTAAATAGGCCATTAGTTATTTTGCAGGTGAGCTGAAAGCAAGAAACATTTATTTCCTCTAAAACTGAATTTCAATTTTATGAAAGGTTCATAGGATTACTATCAAGGTAGACTGCAAAATTGTCATCTACATTTAATTGTATCTTATACGTCTCCCATATAACAAGTATGGAGCATAAATATATATTATATTGTATTTACCTCCTCAACATTTTACTTAAAAGGCATGCCTCTTACAACAATAGTCTGGGGATATTAATCATCTAATAACTTGCATGTGCCAATCTTAGTTTTTACAAAAGACACCTTAAAAACTAAGCCTTATATATTTTTATAATTTGACAATCATTAAGTCATACTGTCAATTTTATCAATGAGGTAACTGTGGCTCAAAGAAGTTAATGGCATACTCAGGAAGCACATGACTGAGTTTTCTGATGTAATCAATTTCCTATCTGCTCTACCATTTTTAGCATCCTCAACCATCTCATATGTTTTGAGATGAAACATAATACCCATTGTACTGGTAATTAAATTCTTCACACATTGGTTAGACAGTTTTATAACAGACATTATTTTTATTTCTGTACCTATTCCCTGGACCTTGAACATGAGGAAATGAACTGAGTGGTGGGACTTGTGCTTGTTCTCCAACGTAGGAAAAAAGAAGCCTGAGTGGAAATCAAGGTCAGGTTGAAAACTTGATGCTAACCCTCAATGAACAGAGAGCATCACGACTCATAGAAGGCACAAGGGCTCTGGTTAATCTGCTCCTGGATTTGCTGTGTGGCTGTGGCTGTCATTGTACATATCAGATAGGTGATTTCACTAATAAATAACTGTTAATCACAGTGATTCTCAAACTTGACTTCATATTAAATCACTGAGGAAATTTTAAACCAAACAGAGGCCTTAGTCCCCATCTTCATTAGTTGTGACTTAACAGATTTGGGTTAGGGCTGGAATATTAATATGAAAAGCTCAGGCCTATACTAGTACAATTTATCAATTATTTACTTGAAATCCCAATTTAACTTGACATCTGGTACTTTTATTTGCTAAATCTGGTACTTTTGAAGCACTTCCATCCTTTCTTTGTGAGAACTTGTCATTTTGTTACAAGTATGCCAACACCTTGTGACTTTAGTACCACTTTCATCTGAGAATCTACAAGTTAGATTAATGAAACATATATTGATTTTACAGATCAACTATGGCTTAAAGAAATGCAAAGTGAAGACTATTTTATTCCCTTGTTGTCTTTCTTTCTTAATTTCTCAAATTAAACTGTTCTTTGAGAAGTAAACATACTTATTTATTTGCCCAGAAATTCATCCTTGGATGGTAACTCCAGAACTTTGGTGAAAGAAGAATGGAAAACTTTAATGCCCCTCTGTTAATTTGTTTTAAAGGAGTATTTTTTATCAGAATTTTTATAATATATTTCATAGTCTTCATCTGAGTGTTATAATTCCAGATATCCCTTTATCTTTTACAATAAAATAGGAAAAATATAAAATTTGGCTTTAAGTTTCATGTTAGTTGTAAAAAATGAAATATGAGCTTTCCATATCATGAACTTCAGTTCAGCTCAGTTCAGTTCCGTATCTCAGTTGTGTTCGACTCTTTGCAACCCCATGGACTGCAGCACGCCAGGCTTCCCTGTCCATCGCCAGCTCCTGAAGCTTGCTCAGACTCATGTTCATCGAGTTAGTGATGCCATCCAACCATCTCTTCCACTGGCATTCCCAGCTCCTCCTGCCTTCAATCTTTCCTAGCATCAGGGTTTTTTCCATTAAGTAAGTTCTTCCCATCAGGTGACCAAAGTATTGGAATTTCAGCATCAGCATCAGTCTTTTCAATGAATATTCAGGACTAATTCATTTAAGATAGATTGGGTTGATCTCCTTGAAGTTCAAAGGACTCCCGAGTCTTCTCCAACACCACAGTTCAAAAGAATCAATTATTTTGTGCTCAGCTTTCTTTATAGTCCAACTGTCACATCCATGCATGACTACTGGAAAAGCCATAGCTTTGACTACATGGACCTCTGCTGACAAAGCAATGTCTCTGCTTTTTAATATGCTGTCGAGGTTGGTCATAGCTTTTCTTCCAAGGAACAACATCTTTAAATTTCATTGCTGCAGTCACCATCTGCAGTGATTTTGAAACCCACTAAAACAAATTCTGTCACCCTTTCCATTTTTTCCTCATCTATTTGCCATGAAGTGATGGGACCGGATACCATGATCTTCATTTACTGAATGTTGAGTTTTAAGCCAAATTTTTCACTCTCCTTTTTCACTTTAATAAACAGGTTCTTTAGTTCTTCAGCTTTCTGCCATAAGAGAAGTGCCATCTGCATATCTGAGCTTGTTGATATTTCAGGTGGCATTCTTGATTCCAGCTTGTGCTTTATCCATCCCGGCATTTTACATGATACACTCTGCATTTAAGTTAAAAAAGCAGGGCAACAATATACAACCTTGATGTGTTCCTTTCCCTATTTGGAACCAGTCTGTTGTTCCATGTACAGTTCTAACTGTTGCTTCTTGACCTGCATACAGATTTCTCAAGAGGCAGATAAGTGGTCTAGTATTCTCATCTCTTTAAGAATTTTTCACAGTTTTTTGTGATCAACACAGTCAAAGATTTTTTTCCCCCATTTATTTTTATTAGTTGGAGGCTAATTACTTTACAATATTGTAGTGGGTTTTGCCATACATTGACATGAATCAGCCATGGATTTACATGAATTCTCCAACCCGATCCCCCCTCCCACCTCCTTCCCCACCCCATCCCTCTGGGTCTTCCCAGTGCACCAGCCCCGAGCACTTGTCTCATGCATCCAACCTGGGCTGGTGATCTGTTTCACACTTGATAATATACATGTTTCGATGTTGTTCTCTCAAAACATCCCACCCTCGCCTTCTCCCACAGAATCCAAAAGTCTCTTCTGTATATCTATGTCTCTTTTTCTGTTTTGCATATAAGGTTATCATTACCATCTTTCTAAATTCCATATATATATGTTAGTATACTGTATTGGTCTTTATCTTTCTGGCTTACTTCACTCTGTATAATGGGCTCGTTTCATCCACCTTATTAGAACTGACTCAAATGAATTCTTTTTAATGGCTGAGTAATATTCCATGGTGTATATGTACCACAGCTTCCTTATCCATTCATCTGCTGATGGGCATCTAGGTTGCTTCCATGTCCTGGTTATTATAAACAGTGCTGTGATGAACATTGGGGTGCACGTGTCTCTTTCAGATCTGGTTTCCTTGGTGTGTATGCCCAGAAGTGGGATTGCTGGGTCATATGGCAGTTCTATTTCCAGTTTTTTAAGGAATCTCCACACTGTTCTCCATAGCAGCTGTACTAGTTTGCATTCCCACCAACAGTGTAAGAGGGTTCCCTTTTCTCCACACCCTCTTCAGCATTTATTGCTTGTAGACTTTTGGATAGCAGCCATCCTGACTGGCGTGTAATGGTACCTCATTGAGGTTTTGATTTGCATTTCTCTGATAATGAGTGATGTTGAACATCTTTTCATGTGTTTGTTAGTCATCTGTATGTCTTCTTTGGAGAAATGTCTGTTTAGTTCTTTGGCGAACTTTTTGATTGGGTTGTTTATTTTTCTGGAATTGAGCTGCAGGAGTTGCTTGTATATTTTTGAGAGTAATCTTTTGTCTGTTCCTTCATTTGCTTTTATTTTCTCCCATTCTGAAAGCTGTCTTTTCACCTTGCTTATAGTTCCCTTTGTTGTGCAAAAGCTTTTAAGTTTAATTAGGTCCCATTTGTTTATTTTTGCTTTTATTTCCAATATTCTGGGAGGTGGGTCATAAAGGACCTTACTGTGATTTATGTCGGAGAGTGTTTTGAATATATTCTCCTCTAGGAATTTTATGGTTTCTGGTCTTACATTTAGATCTTTAATCCATTTTGAGTTTATTTTTGTGTATGATGTTAGAAAGTGTTCTAGTTTCATTCTTTTACAAGTGGTTGACCAGTTTTCCCAGCACCACTTGTTAAAGAGGTTGTCTTTTTTCCATTGTATATCCTTGCCTCCTTTGTCGAAGATAAGGTGTCTATAGGTATGTGGATTTATCTCTGGGCTTTCTATTGTGTTCCATTGATCTATATTTCTGTCTTTGTGCCAGTACCATACTGTCTTGATGACTGTGGCTTTGTAGTAGAGTCTGAAATCAGGCAGGTTGATTCCTCCAGTTCCATTCTTCTTTCTCAAGATTGCTTTGGCTATTCGAGGTTTTTTGTATTTCCATACAGATTGTGAAATTATTTGTTCTAGTTCTGTGAAGAATACCGTTGGCAGCTTGATAGGGATTGCATCGAATCTATAGATTGCTTTGGGTAGTATAGTCATTTTGACAATATTGATTCTTCCAATCCATGAAAACGGTATCTTTCTCCATCTGTTTGTGTCCTCTTTGATTTCTTTCACCAGTGTTTTACAGTTTTCTATGTATCGGTCTTTTGTTTCTTTAGGTAGATATACTCCTAAGTATTTTACTGTTTTTGTTGCAATGGTGAATGGTATTGTTTCCTTAATTTCTCTTTGTTTTTTCATTGTTAGTGTATAGGAATGCGAGTGATTTCTGTGTGTTAATTTTATATCCTGCAGCTTTACTATATTCATTGATTAGCTCTAGTAATTTTCTGATAGAGTCTTTAGGGTTTTCTATGTATGTATATTAAAAAAAATATATATGTTTTTCTGGAATTCTCTTGCTTTTTAGATGATCCAACAGATGTTGGAAATTTGATCTCTGGTTCCTCTGCCTTTTCTAAATGCAGCTTGAACATATGGAAGTTCATGGTTTACGTAATGGTCAAGCCTGGTTTGGAGAATTTTGAGCATTATTTTGCTTGAGTGTGAGATGAGTGCAATTGTGCAGTAGTTTGAACATTCTTTTGCATTGCCATCCTTTGGGATTGAAATGAAAAGTAATCTTTTCCATTTCATGATCACTGCTGCATTTTCCAAATTTGCTGGCATACTCAGTGCAACACTGTAACAGCATCATCTTTTGTGATTTGAAATAGCTCAACTGGAATTCCATCACCTCCACTAGTCTTGTTCATAGTGATATTTCCTAAATTCCACTTGATTTTGCATTCCAGAATGTCTGCCTCTAGGTGAGTGATCACACCATTGTGGTTTTCTGGGTCATGAAGATATTTTTTTGTATAGTTGTTCTGTGTATTCTTGACACTTCTTCTTAGTATCTTCTGCTTCTGTTAGGTCCATAACATTTCTGTTCTTTATTGTGCCATCTTTGCATGAAATATTCCCTGAGTGTTACTAATTTTCTCTAAGATATCTCTAGTCTTTCCATTCTGTTGTTTTTCTCTAGTTCTTTGCAGTGATCTCTGAGAAAGGCTTTTGTATGTCTCTGTGTCATTCTTTGGAACTCTGAATTCAAATAGGTATATCTTTCCTTTTCTCCCTTTTCTTTCACTTCTCCTCTTTTCTCAGCTATTTGTAAGACATCCTCAGAAAAGCATTTTGTCTTTTTGCATTTCTTTTTCTTGGGGATGATCTTGATCACTGCCTCCTGTACAATGTCATGAACCTATGTCCATAGTTCTTCAGGCACTCTGTCTATCAGATCTAATCCATTGAATCTATTTCTCACTTCCACTGTATAATCACAAGTGATTTGATTTAGGTCATACCTGAATGTTTTAGTGGTTTTCCCTAATTTCTTCAATTTGAGTCTGAATTTGGCAATAAATGGTTTATGATCTGAGCCACATGCAGCTCCTGGTCTTGTTTTTCCTTTTTTTTTTTTTTTTTTCTGATTATATAGAGCTTCTCCATCTTTGGCTGCAAAGAATAAAATCATTCTGATTTGATATTGACCATTTGGTATGTCCATGTGTAGAGTCTTCTCTTGTGTTGCTGGAAGAGGGTGTTTGCTATGACCAGTGCAATCTCTTGGCAAAACTCTGTTATCCTTTGCCCTGCTTCATTTTGTATTCCAGGGCCAAATTTGCTTGTTACTCCAGATATCTCTGTTCCAGCAGCTACCCTCCCTGTTCTAACAGGGTACCTAGTTGTTCTATAGAAATTCTAAACTCTCTCGACCAAATTGCAGGCAGCAAGCAAGCATCTGTTAATTTCTTCAAACTGAAAGTGTTCCATACCTAAAATGGCTGTATAGAGTATCTTTCCCCATTATTCAATTAAGATTTCTGTAAAACCATTGTGTGCCTTTTAGAATACATGGAAGTCTACAGAAACAGTCTCAGAAGAATACTTGTATGGGGGTTAATTCCTCAGAAATTTGTTATAATGTTAACTATATATCAATAAAATTCTATAAATTTATGTCAGTCTGTTCAGAATATAAACTCTATAGAAAGTAAGAATTCTTGAAATGACAGTTAGCTTTTGGAAATCAGCTGGGGAAAATTATTGCTGACAAATGTATTTTCCTGAAAATTTTACTGAATAATAATTATTTATATTGGTTGTTTTTCTCTAATAATGATAGCTATGCTTTTAAATTGAAACCCACATGTACATCTGTCCATTCATTAAAAAAAAAAAATGACATTTTGAAACTGAATATAAGAGTTGGTTTTCTTCAAGCTACATGAATTTGGCAATATCTGATTTAAAATGTGAAAGGAGGTCACAAGATTTCTTCTTGTCTACTGATTTAACAGTTTGTTTTGATCATATTCAGATCATGTTATTTATCCAAATCTGTGTTTCAATTATTTGAATTATATAGTTCTTGATGATTTATACTCGTCTCTAAGATTTTTTTTAAAAGAAAATTAATAAAAAAAGGATAATCCATATTGGTTTTAGTATATGTTTGCAATAAAATATTGTTGCCACTGATTGACTTTATACTCAGTTAAGCTTTTGAAGTGATGAGAAAGAACTATCTAAAGGTATATACTTCTGAATTGTTTTGAAAGTTCACACATGTGCCCATGTATGAATCCCATTAATTTCTCATTCCATAACTATATTGTGTGATTTAGACTTTAGTGACATAAAAAACTTTTCTGAGATACCTTCTAGAAGAAAAATACTATTCACTAAAGATCAGCTTCTAGCCTAAGTAATATAGAGAAGAAATCTGGAACCTACATGAGAGAAGGGTTGTTGTGTGACAGTCAAGAGACATGTCACAATGATCAAAAGTCAAAAGTTTCTCTCAGTCTTTTGCACAGATGTCATAAGTTGCTGAACCATGATTTTTACTATTGTTAGATTGTTTTGATAATAACACATTACGTTAAAGTAGCATCCTAATTGGTGCGAAGAGTAAGCTCTAGATTTATCCTGACTTTATAGTCCTAAACTAGACTACTGAGACTTACTTAGAGTGAGTCTGAGCAGTAAAACTAACTGTAACTTGCTTGTGTGCTCAATCGCTCAATTGTGCCTCTTTGTGACCCAATGGAATGTAGTCTGCCAGGCTCTTCTGTCCACAAGATTTTCCAGGCAAGAATACTGGAATGCATTGCTATTTCCTCCAGTAGGGGATCTTCCTGACCCAGGAACTGAAAGCAAATCTTTTAGGTTATGAATCAGCCACCTGAGAATCCCAACTGTACTTTAATTTGAACCAAATTAATTTCTGCAAAGTATTTGATTAATTATATGCCTCCTCACCATTATCCTCCAATAATTCCCCTTTATGTGGAATGCAAGTTGATCTATATATGCAGGTAAGATTTAAATCAGATTCAACTTTCATTTTTGGAAATAAACTGAAAATTGTCTGGTTTTCAAGCCATGACACCTTTTCTGCAAAATTTCCGGAAAATTCAACTTTGCAAAGATACTATTTTTAGCCTAGATCATTTAGTTGGTGTGAATGCTAAATATCTTTACAAGGGCTACTGACTGCGAAACTCTTAAATATCATAGGTCCCCTACCAGGCATTATATTGCACTGAAAGTATAGTTTAATGTAACCTGTTTTGTAAAATAGGAGCTAGCAGTGAATATAAATGGAAAGCTGAGGAAAATAATGTTAATAAAATGCATTGGAAAGGTCAAACATGATGTATTTTAATTTGTTGATAATTTATAATTTAGGTGGCTAGTTGGGAAAAAATTATAAATTATTCCGGTCTAGGGAGTGCATTGCTGTTTTCTGATTTTGTTCAAAAGTAAAAAGATGAAGGAATTAATTAAGCATTAAAAGAAGCTCCGGGAGTTGGTGATGGACAGGGAGGCCTGGCGTGCTGCAGTCCATGGGTTCGCAAAGAGTCGGACACGACTGAGCGACCGAAATGAACTGAAATGAAGCTCTTATTTTTGATAGTAGAATCTGCTGACTGAACACTGGGAGAAAGCAAAAAGGTATTTGGGAGGTTTTAATAGTTCTTCCAGTGCTATATTACTATTGCACCCATATACTTGTTAAACAATAATGGAAAACTTTCTTAATGATGTTTATACTTTTTTTCTGGAAAACATGGTTTACTAAATTAATTCACACCTAAGACTGGTAATTGAAACTGATTTTTATTTACAAAAAATCCAAGATTTTGAATTTGCAAAGAATTATATGGCCATAAAATTATTTAATGAACTGTAAATAATCCTTATTATTCATCACCTTTGTAAATAACATGTTTGAATCTTGGTAAGAAAGTAAACAAAATTTGCTTTCCTAAAAATTTTATAAATTATCTTTTCTCTGCTAGTCTTTCTAATTTCTTTAGACATAATTGCTTATTTCACTATTATGAATTAAGTATTATGTACTGACATCTTATTTGCTGTACTAAGTGTACTGTATATCCTGAAAAATGCAAACCTATTTTAGCATCATATAAAATGTGATCTTATAATTTAATACAATACTATATGATCGTGACATCTCAAAGATCTTTGAAGTAATATAATTATGTTTTAGATGAATATCACCAATATTATTTACATATCATTTAAATAACTTTCACACATTCACAAAAAGCAACAGAACACAAACAACACACAGAATTCCTTGTTCACACACACAGCAGCAGTCATGCTAGTGAATATGTATTTATAGATATATATCTTGGGAACAAGCACAGTATAGATGGAACCAGCACCTTCCTCAGGATGAACTTCTTTCTTCATTCATAACAATTTTGGTGTTTAAAAATCCTTTTTATCATGTTATTTTCTTCAACTACTATATTTTTCATATGCCAGAAAACCAACTTTAAATGAGATCTTATTTCTGCCTTTTATTACTTGTATTCTCCCTTATATATTTAAGGCTATGTTACCCACATTTTGCATATTAAAAAGCAGAGACATTACTTTGTCAACAAAGGTCTGTCTAGTCAAGGCTATGGTTTTTCCAGTGATCATGTATGGATGTGAGAGTTGGACTGTGAAGATAGCTGAGTGCCAAAAAATTGATGCTTTTGAAATGTGGTGTTGGAGAAGACTCTTGAGAGCCCCTTGGACTGCAAGGAGATCCAACCAGTTCATCCTAAAGGAGATCAGTCCTTGGTGTTCATTGGAAGGATTGATGCTGAAGCTGAAACTCCAATACTTTGGCCACCTGATGCGAAGAGTTGACTCATTGGAAAAGACGCTGATGCTGGGAGGGATTGGGGCAGGAGAAGAAGGGGACGACAGAGGATGAGATGGCTGGATGGCATCACCGACTCGATGGACATGAGTTTGAGTAGACTCTGGGAGTTGGTGATGGACAGGGAGGCCTGGCGTGCTGCGATTCATGGGTTCACAAAGAGTTGGACACGACTGAGTGACTGAACTGAACTGAACCCACATTTTTAATCCTTCTGATTTAAAAGTCTGCTTAATTTAGCATATGTTGATTTCCTCTTACAGTGGTTATATCCTTCAGTTACCTACTTATTTGACCAGTGTTCACCTGGGAACATCAACACCTGACATTTATGTTCAGAAAGACCTGGATACCAGGACCTACATGCTCAGTCATTCAATCATGCCCAAATCTTTGCAACCTTGTGAACTGTAGCTGACCAGACTCCTCTGTCAATGGGATTCTCCAGGCAAGAATGCTAGAGTGGGTTGCTATTTCCTCCTCCAGGAAATCTTCCCAACCCAGGAATCTAACCCACGTCTCCTGCATCTCCTGCATTGTCAGGCAGATTCTTTACCACTTAGTCACCTGGAAAGTTCCACAGCAGGGCTGGGATGGTGCTTATTCTTAAGTTAAGGGAATAAGCAGGTGTGGCTGAGGTAGACAATTTGTAGGTTGACCCCTACACTGAGACAGTCATCCACACAAAGGACCACACAGTGTCTGTGGAAACAGCACAGTTCTTAACCAGTCCTGGTCACTCTCATTTGTAATTAATCCATACAAAAATACATTTTAAATACAAGAAAATTAATAGTCTTTTTAAAAGCATTCTTACATACACAAAGGCACTGACTGGAAAGTACAGAAAGCACTCATAGGCCCCAATGTCTCCACACCAATTTCTTCTTTTGTTAGCATCTTGTATTAGTCTGGTAATATCTAGTGTTTGTTACAATTGATGAGACAACACTGAAACATGGCTATTAACTGAAGTCCATAGTTTACTATGGGTTGCTATTCTATGAGTTTGAGAAAGGAATAATGACATGTATTCATTGGTAAAGTATCATTTAAGATAGTTTAACTGCTCTAAAAGATATTGTTGTTCTATCTCTTCTTTTTTCTCCCCACCCTCAATCTCTGACAACTACTGCTTTTTTTTTTTTTTACTGCATCCGTAGTTTTGCTTTTCTCAAAATGTCATTTGTATAGTTGAGATCATGCAGTATGTGGCCTCTCAGGATTGACTCTTTTCACTTAACAATATATATCTAAGGTTCCTTCATATGTTTTAGTAGCTTGATGGCTCATTTCTTTTTATCACTGATAACTATTCTATTGTTTGGAGATATTTCAGTTAATTTACTCTACCTAAGGAAGGACATCTTTTGATGCTTCCAACTTTTCAGGGCATTTGAGTAAATTTCATGCAGTGGGACAGTGTGACCATATGGTAAAAGTATGTTTATTTTATAAGAAATTGCCAAAACATCTTGTTAAGTGGCTATACCCTTTTGCAATCAATGAGAGTTTCTTCTGCTCCACATGCTTGCTAACACTTAGTTTTGCCAGAGTTTTGGATTTTAGCCATTCTAATGCATGTGCAGTGATATCACATTATTCTAATTTGCATTTCCTTAATAATTCAAAAGATGCTGGCAGAATAGAATGGCGGCAGCAGCCTGAAGAGACAGTGGCAGCACATGAAGTGTCCTTGCAGAGCTCAGGACAGGGGAGGGAACGGGATAGTGAATATTGCTCTGCGTTCCCAGCTCGGTGAGGTGGGAGGCCCCAAATCACTGCTCTCCCCCACTGGGGCAGCCAAGCTGGACAGGTCTGGACAATAACACTGAGGAGCAGGGGGATGGGAAGGCGGGGGCCAGAGCTCAGTTGGCAGCAGTTCAGCCCCAGGAAGGCCAGAAGGGGAGCCTTCAGCTCCTGGGTATCCTCCAAACTTGGCTGCAGCCTTCCCTGGATTCCCTTCCCAGAAACACCAGCAAAGCCTTTGCCCTGATCCGAAGCAGCCACTGAAGGTTTTCACACTCAACAAGGACCAGTAGTGAGACAACTAGTGTGCCAGGCATGTCATCAGGCTAAGTGAAGCAGCTGAAGGCTATGTTCCTCCTAGGTAGGGCCTGGGAAAGTGTAGTCCACAGGAGAAAGGAATGGAAAGCAACTTCAGTATTCTTGCTTGAGAACCCCGTGAACACAATGAAAAGGCAACAAGATATGACACTGGAAAATGAGCCCCCAAGGTTGGCAGGTGTTCAGTATGCTACTGGGGAACAGTGGAGAAACAGCTCCATAAAGAATGAAGAGGCTGGACTAATGTGGAAACATTGGTCAGTAGTGGATATGTCTGGTGGTAAAAGTAAAGTCCAATGCTGTAAAGAACAATACTGTACAAGTACCTGGAATGTTAGGTCCATGAATTGGGATAAATTGAACCAGAGCAAACAGCAGATGACAAGAGTGAAATCAGCTTTTCAGTAATCAGTGAACAAAAATGGATGGGTTTAGGCCAATTTAATTTAGATGACCATTATATCTACTGCTTTGGGCAAGAATATCTTATAAGAAATAGAGTAGCCCTCACAGTCGATAAAACAGTACAAAATGCAATTCTCAGATACAGTCTCAAAAAGGACAGAATGATTTAAACTCATTTCCAAGGCAAACCATTGAACATCACAGTAATCATGTCTATGCCCCAACCACTAATGCCAATCACCAATTCCTGTAGTGCACCCAAACCCATGTCCACTGAGTCGGTGATGCCTTCCGACCATCTCATCTTCTGACATCCCCTTCTCAACCTGCCCTCAATCTTTCCCAGCATCAGGGTCTTTTCAAATGAGTCAGCTCTTCACATCAAGTGGCCAAAGTACTGGAGTTTCAGCTTTAACATCAGTCCTTCCAATGAACACCCAGGACTGATCTCCTTTAAGATGGACTGGTTGGATCTCCTTGCAGTCCAAGGGACTCTCAAGAGTCTTCTCCAATACATCAATTCTTTAATGCTCAGCTTTCTTTATAGTCCAACTCTCACATCCATACATAACCACTGGAAAAAACATAGCCTTGACTAGAGGAACCTTTGTTGACAAAGTAATGTCTCTGCTTTTTAATATGCTGTCTAGGTTGGTCATACCTTTCCTTCCAAGGAGTAAGCATATTTTAATTTCATGGCTGCAATCACCATCTGCAGTGATTTTGGAGCCCAGAAAAATAAATCAATCCACTGTTTCCACAGTTTCTCCATCTATTTGCTATAAAGTGATGGTACCGGGTGTCATGATCTTAGTTTTCTGAATGTTGAGCTTTAAGCCAACGTTTTCACTCTCCTCTTTCACTTTCATCAAGAGGCTCTTTAGTTCTTCTTCACTTTCTGCCATGAAGGTGGTGTCATCTGCATATCTGAGGTTATTGATATTTCTCCCGGCAATCTTGAATCCAGCTTCTGCTTCCTCCAGCCCAGCATTTCTCGTGGTGTACTCTGCATATAAGTTAAATAAGCAGGGTGGCATTATACAGCCTTGACATACTCCTTTTCCTGTTTGGAAGCAGTCTGCTGTTCCATGTCCAGTTCTAACTGTTGCTTCCTGACCTGCATACAGGTTTTGCAAGACATAGGTCAGGTGGTCTGATATTCCAACCTCTTTCAGAATTTTCCACAGTTTATTGTGATCCAGACAGTCAAACGCTTTGGCATAGTCAATGAAGCAGAAATAGATGCTCTTCTGGAACTCTTTTTTTTTTTTTTTTTTCAATGATCCTTAGAATGTTGGCAATTTGATCTATGGTTCCTCTGCCTTTTCTAAAACCAGCTTGAACATCTGGAAGTTCATAGTTCACGAATTGCTGAAAACTGGCTTGGAGAATTTTAAGCATCACTTTACTAGCATGTGAAATGAGTGCAACTGTGCAGTAGTTTGAGCATTCTTTGGCATTGAAATGAAAACTGACCTTTTCCAGTCCTGTGACCACAGCAGACTTTTCCAAATTTGATAGCATATTGAATTCAACACTTTCACAGTGTCACCTTTCACTATTTGAAATAGGTCAACTGGAATTTCATCACCTCCACTAGCTTTGTTTGCAGTGATGCTTCCTAAGGCCCACTTGACTTCACATAGCAGGATATCTAGCTCTAGGTCAGTGATCATACCATTGTGATTATCTGTGACATGAAGATCTTTTTTGTGCAGTTCTTCTGTGTATTTATGCCACCTCTTCTTAATATCTTCTGCTTCTGCTACGTCCCTACAATTTCTGTCCTTTACTGAACCCAATTTTGCAAGAAATATTCCCTTGGTATCTCTAATTTTTTCGAAGAGATCTCTAATCTGTCCTATTCTATTGTTTTCCTGCATTTCTTTGAATTGATCACTGAGGAAGGCTTTCTTATCTCTCCTTGCTATTCTTCAGAACTCTTCATTCAAATGGGCATATCTTCCCTTTTCTCCTTTGCTTTTAACTTCCCTTATTTTCACAGCTATTTGTAAGGCCTCCTCAGACAGCCATTTGTTTTTTGTTTTTTGTTTTTTTTTTTTTTTGCATTTCTGTTTCTTGGGGATGGTCTTGATTCCTGTCTCCTATACAATGTCAGGAAACTCTGTCCATAGTTTATCAGGCACTCTGTCTATCAGATCTAGTCCCTTAAATCTATTTGTCACTTCCACTGTATAGTCATAAGGAATTTGATTTAGGTCATACCTGGATGGTCTACTGGTTTCCTCACCTTTCTTCAATTTAAGTCCGAATTTGGCAATAAAGAGTTCATGAGCTGAGCCACAGTCAGCTCCAGGTCTTGTTTTTGCTGACTATATAGAGCTTCTCCTTCTTTGGCTGCAAAGAATATAATCAATCTCATTTCGGTGTTGACCATCTAGTGATGTCCATGTGTAGAGTCTTCTTTTGTGTTGTTGAAATAGGGTGTTCGCTATGACCAGTGTGTTGCCTTGGCAGAACTCTATTAGTCTTGTCCTGCTTCATTCTGTACTCCAAGGCCAAATTTGCCTGTTACTCCAGGTGCTTCTTGACTTCCTACTTTTGCATTCCAATCCCTTATAATGAAAAGGACATCTTTTTTTTGTGTTTGTTCTAGAAGGTCTTTTAGATCTTCATAGAACTGTTCAACTTCAGCTTCTTCAGCGATCCTGGTCAGGGCATAGACTTGGATTACCATGATATTGAGTGGTTTGCTGTGCAAACGAACTGAGATCTTTCTGTCATTTTTGAGATTGCATCCAAGTACTGCATCTCGGACTCTTCTGTTGACTATGATGGCTACTCCATTTCTTCTAAGGGATTCCTGCCCACAGCAGTAGATATAATCGTCATCTGAGTTAAATTCACCCATTCCAGTCCATCTTAGTTCTCTGATTCCTAGAATGTCAATGTTCAGTCTTGTCATCTCCTGTTTGACCACTTCCAATTTGCCTTGATTCATGGACCTAGCATTCCAGGTTTCTATGCAATATTGCTCTTTCCAATAAGTGTGGCCACTTATCTAGAGCCAGAAATCCTGGAGTATGAAAACAAGTGAGTCTTAGGAAGATTTAGTATGAATGAAACTAATGGAGGTGATAGAAATCCAGCTGAGCTATTTCAAATCCTAAGATATGATGTGTTAAAGTCTTGCACTTGATATGCCAGTAAATTTGAAAGCTCAGCAGTAGCAACAGGACTGAGCAACGTTTCATTTCATCACAAAGAAAGGCAATGACAATGTCCAAATTACCACATGGTTGCACTCATTTCACATGCTAGCAAGATTCTGCTCAAAATCCTTCAAGCTAGACTTTGGGAATACTTTACTTGGAAACTGAAAAAGTCCAGATATACACGCTGGATTTACAAAAGGCAGAGGAACCAGAGATCAAATTGCCAACATCCATTGGATCATAGAAAAAGGCAAGGGAATTAAAAAAAAAAAAACAAAAAAAAAAACCTATTTCTGCTTTATTGATTACACTAAAGCCTTTGACTATGTGGATCACAACAAACTGTGGAGAATTCTTAGAGATGGTACCAGACCACCTTGCCAGTTTCCTGAGAAACCTTTATGTAGGACAAGAAGCAACAGTTGGACTCTTACATGGAACAATGAACTTTTTCAAAATTTGGAAAGGAGTACATCAAGGCTATATACTGTCACCCTGCTTATTAAACTTATATGCAGAGTACATCAAGGGAAATATCAGTTTGGATGACTCCCAGCTGGAATCAAGATTTCCAGGAGAAATATCAACAGCCTCAGATATGAAGATGATACCACTTTAATGGCAGAAAGTGAAAAGGAACTAAAGAGCCCCTTGATGAAGGTGAAAGAAGAGAATGAAAAAGCTGCCTTAAAAAATATGCTGGATCCTTGAAAGAAAAGCTATGACAAATATAGACAGCATATTAAAAAGAAGAGACAACTTGCAGACATGTGTCTCAAAAGTCAAAGCTGCGGGTTTTCCAGTAGTCATGTATGTATGTGAGAGTTGGACCACAAAGAAGGCTGAGTTTCAAAGAACTGGTGATTTCGAACTGTGGTGCTGGAGAAGACTCTTGAGAGTCCCTTGGACTACAAGGAGATCAAACCATTCAATCCTAAATGAAATCATCCCTGAATATTCATTGGAAGGATTGATACTGAAAATTAAATTCCAATAAATTGGCCACCTGATGCGAAGAGCTGACTCACTGGAAAAGACCCAAATGCTGGGAAAGATTGAGTTCAAAAGGAGCAGGGGGAAACAGAGGGTGAGATGGTTATATGGCATCACTTACTCAATGGACATGAATTTAATCAAACTCTGGGAGATGGTGAAGGACTGAAAAACCTGCCATGATGCAATTTATGGGTCCATAAAGAGCAGGCATTTCTTAGCCACTGAGCAACAACAACAATGTAGATACACTGAGCATCTTTTGATGTTTATTTTCTGTCTGTATATCTTCTTCAGTGAGGTAGCTGTTGAATTACTTTGCCCTTCTTGTCATTGATTTCTTTTTTTTTAATATAATTTTAAAAGTTCTGTGTTTGTTATTTAAGATACTAATCCTTTAATAAATATGAGTTTCAGAAATATTTCCTCTCAGTTGGTGGCTTGTCTTTTCATTCTTCTGACCAAGACTCTTGAGAGTCCCTTGGACTACAAGGAGATCAAACCATTTAATCCTAAATGAAATCATCCCTGAATATTCATTGGAAGGATTGATACTGAAAATTAAATTCTCACTTCAAGACAAAAAATAAGACCAACTTCCAGAAAATTCGAAGAGTTCTCAGAGAAGAGAAGATAAATTCTTTAGCAGCCATAAGGGCAACAGCTTCATTCAAGTTCTTCCGGCACTTGAGATATGTGTGAACACACACTTATTCTTGGCAGCAGATAAACGATGAGTTATCCATTGCAGTGTGATTACTTTTAGCAATCCTTTCCTAAAAAAAAAAGTCACAAGTTAATTTAAAAGGGAAACATATTATCAACTGTTTAACTTTTGAATCTTATTTAAACTTAAACATTATCCATAACATCCATATAAAATTAATTTCTCTGTACTTAAATATTTTCTACTGACATTGGATAAATGCAGAATTCATTTTCTTTCATGGTCTTGAGATTACTTTTAAATTCATGTCTGTTTCTTCAGATTAGAATAGCTTTTGTGGTTAGAATTGAAGTTTATAGGAAAAAAAAAAAAAAGCATTTTTCGATAATCATGATGGCTGCTAACTTCCCCCGGAAGACTTTGCATATGGGCCAAAAGCAGAATATTCTCTACTAAAAAACAAACAAATGAACAAAAAACCCCAAGAAATTGCAAGTGTTTTATTACTTATTGGGTATAGTGTTCATCACTTGCAACGTTTGGAAAAGTTTTTATTTAGAATAAAGAGCTATGCTGTAGTCCCATTAGGAAAACTAATCAATATATTAATGATAAACTAAATACATAACACATTTAAGGTAAGTTCAGGACCTATTCATGACTTCTTGGTCAAAATGTGATATTTAAAGCAATATAAATAAAGTAAAATAAGAAGTGCCTCATGTTTCTTCATCCTTTCAGTTCAGTTCAGTTCAGTAGCTCAGTTGTGTCCAACTCTTTGTGACCCCATGAATTGCAGCATGCCAAAATTCCCTGTGCATCACCAAGTCCTGTAGCTTTCTCAAACTCATGTCCAATGAGTCGGTGATGCCATCCAACCATCTCATTCTCTGTCGTGACATTCTCCTGCCTTCAACATTTCCCGGTATCAGGCTCTTTTCCAATGGGTTGATTTTTCTCCTCAGGTGGCTAAAGTATTAGAGTTTCAGCTTCAGCATCAGTCCTTCCAATGAATATTCAAGACTGATTTCCTTTAGGAGTGATTGGTTTGAATTCTTTGCTGTCCAAGGGACAATTAAGATTAAGACAATTTCTTCCAAGGAGCAAGCATCTTTTAATATCATGGCTGCAGTCAGGATCTGCAAGATTTTGGAGACCAAGAAATAAAGTCTCTCACTGTTTCCCCATGTATTTGCCATGAAGTGATAGGACCAGATGCCATGATCTTCATTTTTTGAATGTTGAGTTTTAAGCCAGCTTTTCTACTCGCCGCTTTCATTTTCATCAAGAGGCCCTTTAGTTTCTCTTCACCTTATGCCCTAAGGATGTTGGCATCTGCATATCTGACGTTATTGATATTTCTCCCAGCAATCTTGATTCCCACAGTGCGTCATCCAGCCCAGCATTACCTGCAATGTCCTCTGCATATGAGTTAAATAAGCAGGGTGACTATATACAGACACGACGTCCTCCTTTCCCAATTTGAAAGCAGCTTGTTTGTCCATGGCCTGTTCTGACTGTTGCTTCGTTACCTGCATACAGATTTCACAGGAGGCATGTAAGGTGATCTGGTACTCCCATCTCTTGAAGAATTCCACACTTTATTCTGATCCACAGATTCAAAGGCTTTGGCATCATCAAAAAAGCAGAAGTAGGTGTTTTTTTCTGGAACTCACTTGCTTTTTCTGTGATCCAACGGATGTTGGCAATTTGAACTCTGATTCCTCTGCCTTTTCTAAATCCAGCTTGAACATCTGCAAGTTCACAGATCATGTATTGTTGAAGCCTAGCTTGGAGAATTTTGAGCATTACTTTGCTAGCATGTGAGATGAGTGCAATTGTGCGGTAGTTTGAGCATTCTTTGGCATTGCCCTTCTTTAGGATTGGAATGAAAACTTTTTCCAGTCTTGTGGCCACTGCTGAGTTTTCCAAATGTGCTGGCATACTTAGTGCAGCACTTTCAAATCATCATCTTTTATGATTTGAAATAGCTCAACTGGAATTCCATCACCTTCACTAGCTTTGTTTGCAGTGATGCTTCCTAAGATTCACTTCACTTCACTTTCCAGGATGCCTGGCTCTAGGTGAGTGATCACACCTTTATGGTTATCAGCATCATGAAGATCTTCTTTGAATAGTTCTTCTGTGTATTCTTGCCACCTCTTCTTAACATCTTCTGCTTCTGTTAAGTCCATACCATTTCTTTCCTTTATTATGCCCATCTTTGCATGAAATATTCCCTTGGTATCTCTAATTTTCTCTAAGAGATCTCTAGTATTTCCCATTCTATTGCTTTGCTCTATTTGTTTGCATCAATCATTGAGGAAGGCTTTCTTATCTCTCCTTGCTGTTTTTTGGAACTCCTCATTCAAATGGATATATCTTTCCTTTTCTTCTTTGCCTTCCACTTCTCTTCTCTCCTCAGCTATTTGTAAGGCATCCTCAGACAACCATTTTGTCTTTTTGCATTTCTTTTTCTTGGGGATAGTCCTGATCACTGCCTCCTGTACAATATCACGAACTTCCACCCATAGTTCTTCAACCACTCTGTCTATCCGATCTAATCTCTTGAATCTCTTTGTCACTCCCACAGTATAATTGCAGGGAATTTGATTTAGATCATACCTGAACGGTCTAGTGGTCTTCCCTGCTTTTTAAAATATAAGGGGTTCATGGTGTGAGCCACAGTCAACTCCCTGTCTTGCTTTTGCTGACTGTATAGAACTTCTCCAGAGAAGGCAATGGCACCCCAATCCAGTACTCTTGCCTGGAAAATCTCATGGATGGAGGAGCCTGGTGGGTTGCAGTTCATGGGGTTGCTAAGAGTCGGACATGACTGAGAGACTTCACTTTTTTCACTTTCATGCATTGGAGAAGGAAATAACAACCCACTCCAGTGTTCTTGCCTTGGGAATCCCAGGGACAGGGGCGCCTGGTGGGCTGCCGTCTATGGGGTCACGTAGAGTCAGACATGACTGAAGTGACTTAGCAGCAACAGCAGCATAGAGCTTCTCTGTCTTTGGCTACAAACAATATAATCAATATGATTTTAGTGTTGACTATTTGGTGATGTCCATGAGACTTCTCTTGTGTTGTTGGAAGAGTGTGTTTGCTATAACCAATGCGTTCTCTTGGCAGAACTCTATTATCCTGTGCCTTGCTTCGTTTTGTACTCCAAGGCCAAATTTGCCTGTTACTCCAAGTATCTCTTGACTTCCTGCTTTTGCATTCCAGTCCCCTATAATGAAAAAGACTTCTTTCTGGTGTGTTAGTTCTAGAAGGTCTTGTAGGTGTTCATAAAATATTTTCAACTTCAGCTTCTTCAGCTCTAATGATTGGGGTATAGACTTTGATTACTGTGATATTGAATTTTTTGCCTTGGAAAAGAACAGAGAACATTGTCATTTTTGAGATTGGAAACAAGTACTGCATTCAGACTTTTTGTTGGCTATGAGGGCTACTCCATTTCTTCTATGGGAGTCTTTTCCACAGTAGTAGATATAATGGTCATCAGAATTAAATTCACCAATTCAGTCCATTTTAGTCACTGATTCCTAAAATGTCAATGATCCCTCTTGCCATCTCCTGTTTGACCACTTTTAATTTACCTTGATTCATAGACCTACAATTTCTTGTTCCTATGGAATATTGCTCTTTACAGCATCATACTTTACATCCATCACCAGTCATATCCACAACTGAGAGGTGTTTTTGCTTTGGCTTCATCTCTTCATTCTTTCTGGAGTTATTTCTCCACTCTTCTCCAAGCATATCAGGCACCCACCAACCTGATGAGTTTATCTTTCAGTGTCATATCTTTTTGTCTTTTCATATTGTTCATGAGGTTCACATGAAGAGTGAAGTTCAAGCTGGTTTTAGAAAAGGCAGAGGAACCAGAGATGAAATTGCCAACCTCTGGTGGATCATTGAAACAGCAAGAGTCCAGAAAAACATATATTTCTGCTTTATTGACTATGCCAAAACCTTTGACTGTGTGGATCACCACAAATTGTGGAAAATTCTGAAAGAGATGGGAATACCAGACCACCTGACCTGCCTCTTGAGAAATCTGTGTGCAGATCAGGAAGCAACAGTTAGAACACAACATGGAAAAACAGACTGATTCCAAATAGCAAAAGGAGTACATCAAGACTGTATACTGTCACCCTAATTATTTAATTTACATTCAGAGTATATCACGGGAAATGCTGGGCTGGATGAAGAAAAACTTGGAATAAAGATTACTGGGAGAAATACTGATAACCTCCAATATGCAGATGGCACCACCCTTATGGCAGAAAGCTAAAGAAGAACTAAAGAGCCTCTTGAAAGTGAAAGAGGAGAGCGAAAATTTGGCTTAAAGCTCAATATTCAGAAAACTAAGATCATGGCATCTGGTTCCATCGCTTCATGGGAAATAGATGGGGAAACAGTGGAAACAGTGGCATACTTTATTTTTTGGGGCTCCAAAATCACTGCAAATGGTGACTGCAGTCATGAAATTAAAAGATGCTTACTCCTTGGAAGAAAAGTTATGACCAACCTAGACAGCATATTAAAAAGCAGAGACATTACTTTGCCAACAAAGGTCCGTCTAGTCAAGGCTGTGGTTTTCCCAGTAGTCATATTTGGGTGTGAGAGTTGGACTATAAAGAAAGCTAAGTGTTGAAGAATTGATGCTAATTAACTGTGGTGTTGTAGAAGACTCTAGAGAGTCCCTTGGACTGCAAGGCGATCCAACCAGTCCATCCTAAAGGAGATCAGGCTTGATTATTCATTGGAAGGATCGATGCTGAAGCTGAAACTCCAATACTTTTGCCACCTGATGAGAAGAACTGACATCTTTGAAAAGACCCTGATGCTGGGAAAGATTGAAGGTGGGAGGAAAAGGGGATGACAGAGGATGAGATGGTTGGATGGCATCACTGACTCAATGGAAATGAATTTTAGTAGACTCTGGGAGTTAGTGATAGACAGGGAGGCCTGGTATGCTGCAGTCCATGGGATTGCAAAGAGTCGGACACAACTGAGTGACTGAACTGCACTGTACTGTATGAACTGAAGAGGTTCTCAAGGCAATAATGCTGAAGTGGTTCGCCATTCCCTTCTCCAGTGGACTGTGTTTTGTCAGAGCACTCCGTCATAACTCATCCGTCTTGGAGGCCATACATGACATGGCTGATCGTTACATTGAGTTAGACAAAGCTGTTGCCCATGTGATCTGTTTGATTACTTTTCTGTGATTGTGGTTTTTATTTGTCTGTTCTCTGATGGGTATGGAACCTTCCTGATAGGAAAGACTGACTGTCAGGGAAAGTGGGTCTTATTCTGATGGGGGGGCGGGGCATGTTCAGTAAATCTTTAATCCAATTTTCTGTAATTGAGTGGGGCTGTATTCCCTCCCTGTTGTTTAACCTGAGACCAAACTATAGTGGATGCAATGAAGATGATGGCAACCTCATTCAAAATGTCCCAAGCCTGCCCTGTTGCAATCAATGCCCCCAGTGCGGCAGCAGGCCACTGCTCACCCACGCCTCTGCTGGAGACTCCTGGACACTCACAGTGAAGTCTGGGTCAGTCTCTTGTGGGGTCACCACTCCTTTCTCCTGTGTCCTGGTGCACACAAGGTTTTGTTTGTGCCTTCCAAGAGTCTGTTTCCCCAGTCCAGTGTAAGTTCTATAATCAAATCCCAGTGCCTCCAAAGTCAAATTCTCTGAGAGTTCTCAGTCCCTTTGCCATATCCCCAGGTTGGGAAACCTGTTGTGAGTCCTTGAATTCTCTTAACAGTGTGAGAATTTCTTTGGTATAATTGTTCTGCAGTTTGTGGGTCGTCCACTTCATGATTCTATGGTGGGGTTAATTACAGCCTCCTCCAAGAGGGCTTATGCCACAGGCTGTGTTACCTAGGTAGCTGCACCCAGAGCTGCACCCAGGCTGTGTTACCTAGGTAGCTGCACCCAGAGCCCCTGTCCCTGCGGCAGACCACTGCTAACCTGTACCTCTGCAGGAGATTCAAACAAAATTCTGGCTCGGTCTCTGTGGGATCTCTAAGCCCTGGAGTGCACAAGGTCCTGTTTGAACCCTCTAAGCATTTCCAGAGGGTAATGGGTTTGATTCTAAACACTGTTTTGCCCCTCCTACCTTACTGCTAAGGCTTTTCCTTTGCCGTTGGATGTGGCGTATCTTTTTTTGTTGGGATCCAACATTCCCCTGTTGATGGTTGTTCAGCAGGGAGTTGTAATTATGGAGTTCTCGTAGGTGAAGATGGATGTATGTCCTTCTAGCCCACCATCTTGAGAGCTATAAAGGTGTTCTCTATGTCATGCAGAGCTCCCGTCTTTGCAGATGAAGACAAAAATGGGAAGGAGATTTTCCATGTGAATATATTACCTGGACCACTCATCAGCCTCACTCTGGCCCACCTTCCACTCTTGCTCTCCCTGAAGACACTTCATCCCTTAGATGTCATTTATTTTTTTGGTTATTTAACTTTGCTAAATTCAACATTCCAACAGCATGTTTATGACTAAATTAGGGTCTTGGGCTGTCAAGTACTTTAATGGTCCAATAATTACTAAAATCATGTTATTATCTGGAAGCCAGAGTTCCACTTAATAGAGCAATGTGCATTACCTATTTTAGTCATAATCTGCTCTATAATTAGATAGTACCTGAAATCTAGAAAGGCTCCTAATGACAGGAATGTTCCACATGACTTCTTAGTCTAGTAAATGAAGCTTGGGGAGGATTTTCAGGATGTCAGCCACTTCAGCTTGTTTTACCAACTAGACATTATGGCAAGTGGTATTTTTTTGCTATGTCCCAGAATAAATGACCATTACTTAACTATTTATGTTTTTATTTGAAAATAAAGGCTAATGATTATGTGCATGGTGAAAACTTAGAACAGTCTCACTTTAAACATCAATCAATTGAGTTCAGTTGTTCATTTGTGTCCAACTCTTTGTGACTCCATGGACTGCAGCATGCCTGGCTTCTCTTTTCATTACCAACTCACTGAGTTTACCCAAACTCATGTCCTCTGAGTCGATGATGCCATCCAACCATCTCATCCCCTGTTTTCCTCTTCTCCCCCAGCCCTCAATCTTTCCCAGCATCAGGGTCTTTTCAAATGAGTCAGTATTCACATCAGGTGACCAAAGTATTGAAGTTTCAGCTTCAACATCAGCCTTTCCAATGAATTTTAGGGTCTGATTTCCTTTAGGATGGACTGATTGGATACCCTTGCAGTCCAAGGAACTCTCAAGAGTCTTCTCCAACACCACAGTTCAAAAGCACCAATTCTTCAGTGCTCAGCTTATTTTATAGTCCAACACTCACACCCATACATGACTACTGGAAAAAGCATAACTTTGACTAAATGGACATTTGTTGGCAAAGTGATATCTCTGCTTTTTAATATGCTGTCTAGGTTGGTCACAGCTCTCCTTCCAAGGAGTAAACGTTTTTTAATTCCATGGCTACAGTCACCATCTGCAGTGATTTTGGAGCCCCCAAAAATAAAGTCTGCCACTGTTTCCCCATCTATTTTCCATGAAGTGGTGGGACCAGATGCCATGATTTTAATTTTCTGAATGCTGAGTTTTAAGCCAACTTTTTCATTCTCTTTCACTTTCATCAAGAGGCTCTTTAGTTCTTCTTCAGCTTTCTGCCATAAGGGTGGGGTCATCTGCATATCTGAGGTTATTGATACTTTTCTTGGTGATCTTGATTCCAGCTTGTGTTTCATCCATCCCAGCATTTCTCATGATCTACTCTGCGAATAAATTAAATAAGTGGTTTACATATACACAGCCTTAATCTTGTATAATTACATAGAAAACAGCTATAGTCAGCAAGGAACAGAATAGAATTTATCTTCTAAATTTCTCTGGACAGTCTTCCAGAGATATATATGTATGTGTGTGTGTGTGTGTGTGTGTGTGTGTGTGTATTTAGCTACAAATATAAATGGTTAGCTTTTTGTCTTATATATGCTCAAGAAATGACTCCTTACGTATGCTGCATCACAGTGGAAAATTTTTTGTGTTACAGATTGACACAAACTCTATGGTTCAAACAGCACATCTTTTATAATGTAAATAGGATACCCTATAGTTATTTCTAGAGTAATTCAAAACTCATCCTTTGAAACTTCATGAGCCAAGGAAATAAGAAAAGCATCTCTTGTGAGAAAAATATGTTTTCTAGAACTAACTGCTCAAGCAATGAATTTTTAAAAGGTTTGCTAAAAAAAGAACAGAGTATGTCAATTGGCAATATCAGCCCACATAGGAGATTTCAAACACTCTTTTTGTAAGCCCAGGCAGCTGGCTGATTTGTACAATATTTCATTTTTAGTTTTTCAGCAGCCCACTTTGATATAGTGCCATTTGCATTTTATAGACAACAGTAATTCTGCAGCAGTCTTTGTTCTGCTGATAAATTTTGCAAGCTGCTAATAGTAAAGGAAGTGTAGAACTTGAAACATAGAGATCTGTTGTTTGAAAACACAAGCTCTACTGAGAGATTAGTCTCAGAGGAAACAAAACAAAATAACTAGAAATTATATGTTATTATTTTCTCTTTTTTTCAAATGTAGATATAGCCTTTGTGTTTGCCCCTTCTCTATATACTTGTAATGTTTTAGGCTTTGACAAGGATTAATAAAAAAGTTCCTATATAAACACACTAAGATAGGTACTGGGAAATTTAAAATAGATAATAATGCTTCTATATAATAAATTCTCTGGTCCTAAATTTTAAATGCCAAGGGTAGGATTGTTGTTAAGAATGCTTGTGGGCTAAAGAAAAAAAAAAAAAAAGGAATGTGTAGAAGACATGTGTGAGAATGTTCAATCAGTTCAGTTCAGTCACTCAGTCGTGTTTGATTCATTGCAGCCCCGTGGACTACAGGACGCCAGACTTTCCTGCCCATCACCAACTCCAGAGCTTCCTTAAACTCGTGTCCATTGAGTCACTGATGCTTCATCCCCTGTCGTCCCCTTCTCCTCCTGCCTTCAATCTTTCCCAGCATCAGGGTCTTTTCAAATGAGTCAGTTATTAACATCATATGGACAAGTGTTGGAGCTTTAGCTTCAGCATCAGTCCTTCCAATGAATATTCAGGGTTGATTTCCTTTAAGATTGACTGATTTTGATCTCCTTGCAGTCCAAAGGATGCTCAAAAGTCTTCTCTATCACCACAGTTCAAAAGCATCAGTTCTTGAGTGCTCAGCTTTATTTATGGTCCCACTCTCACATTTATACATGACTACAGGAAAAGCCATATTTATGAATAGACATATTCATTTATGTATTCATATATATTATGAATAGACATTCATAAAATTACTTTGTTGACAGAGTAATGACTGATTTTTAATATGCTGTCTAGGTTGCTCACAGCTTTTCTTCCAAGGGACAAATGTCTTTTAATTTCATGGCTGCAGTCATGATCTGCAGTGATTTTGGAGCCCAAATCTGTCATTGTTTCCATTGCTTACCCATTTATTTCCCATGAAGTGATGGGACAGGATGCCAAGATCATTTTTTGAATGTTGAATTTTAAGTCAGTTTTTTCACTCTCCTCTTTCACTTTCAACAGGTTCTTTAGTTCCTCTTCACTTTCTGCCATAAGGTGGTGGCATCTGCATATATGAGGTTATTGATATTTCTCCAAGCAATCTTGATTCCAGCTGTGCTTCATCCAGCCTGGCATTTCTCATGATATATCCTGCATATAAGTTAAACAAACAGAGTGACAATATACAGCCTTGATGTATTTCTTTCCCAACTTGGAATCAGTCCATTGTTCCATGCCTGGTTCTAATTATTGCTTCTTTAATTATATACAGATTTCTGAGGAGGCTGGTAAGGTGGTCTGGTATTTCTATCTCTTTAAGAATTGTCCAAAAATTTTCTGGATCCACACAGTCAAAGGCTTTGTGTAGTCAATGAAACAGAAGTAGATTTTTTTTTTTTTTTCCTGTAACTCTCTTGCTTTTTCTATGATCCAAGGGATGTTGGTAATGTGACCTCTGGTTCATCTACCTTTTCTAAATCCAGCTTGAACATCTAAAAGTTCTTCATTCACATACTATTTAAGCCTAGCTTGGAGAACTTTGAGCATTACTTTGCTAGCACGTGAGATGAGTGCAATTTACCAGTAGTTTGAATGTTGTTTGGGATTACCTTTCTTTGGGATTGGAATGAAATGACCTTTTCCAGTCCTGTGGCCATTGTTGAATTTTCCACCCTTGCTGGCATATTAAGTGCAACACTTTCACAGTATGACCTTTGAGGATTTGAAATAACTTAGCTGGAATTCCATCCCCTCCACTAGCTTCATTTGTAGTGCTGCTTCCTAAGGCCCACTTGACTTTGCACTCCAGGATGTCTGGCTGTAGGTGAGTGATCACACCATTGTGGTTATCTGGGTCATGAAGATCCTTTTTCTATAGTTCTTCTGTATATTCTGGCCACCTCATCTTAATATCTTATGCTTCTGTTAGGTCCATATTATTTCTCCCCTTTATTGTGCCCATTTTGCCTGAAATGTTCCCTTGGTACCTCTAATTTTCTTGAAGAGATCACTAGTCTTTCTCATTCTATTGTTTTCATCTATTTCTTATCTCTCTTTGCTATTGGAACTCTGCATTCACATAGATATATCTTTCCTCTTCTCCTTTTCCTTTCACTTCTCTTCTTTCCTTAGCTTTTTGTAAGCTCTCATCATTCAACCATTTTGCCTTTCCTGCATTTTTTTTTTTTTTTTCTTGGGGATAGTCCTGATCACTGTCTCTTGTACAATGTCATGAAACTTCATCCATAGTTCCTTGGCACTCTATCTATATGATCTAATCTCTTAAATCTATTTGTCATTTCAACTGCATAATTGCAAGGAATTTGATGTAGGTCATACCTGAATGGTCTAGTGGATTTCCCTATTTTCTTCAATTTACATCTGAAATTTGTCAATAAGAAGTTCATGATCTGAGTCACAGTCATCTCCTTGTCTTGTTTTTGTTGATTGTATAAAGTTTGTTCATCCTTGGCTGAAAAGAATGTGGGGAGGATTAACCCCCCCCCCAAAAAAAAAAAAGGATTTTGCTTTGTCCTAAAATCTCTTTTAGTTTATATTTAATATTCTCCATGTCAGTTTTATTTATAAGTTATTTTATATTTTTACCCCATTTTATGAAAAAGGGATGCAGAAGCTCAGGAAAGCTAATCATGTGCTTCAGGTGGGTCAATTCCTAAATGAGAGATTTGGGTTTGAAACAAGGTCTTTCTTACATCCTGTTGCTTCAGGATAATTTTACTGAGATAAAAGTTTGCTAAAAATGGACCACGTGAGTCATGTTGATGTAAGGGAAACCAGAGTCAGAAACTGATGGGTTGTCCCTCTTGGGGTTGGAGAAGTCTATCTGCACTGGAGAGGAGTGTCTCAATAATAGGGCACAACTTTGCAATGCTGATCATGCTCATTTTGTTTGTTCATTGCCTTGGACACCACAGAGTTTCAAATTTGATTGTGAAAGTCCTTTGGCAGTCATGAGCTCTCAGCCCTATCACTGTCTGCTGTCTTAATCAAGAGATTCACTCACCTGCATCCTCTGTCCTGATTGTGTCCAGGTGTCCAAGTGTACTCTCCCTTCTTCAAAGGCCATTTACTCCCCTGATAGACATAGGAATGCCTTTCCAAGAGACAAAACACTAGTGCGTGAGAAAAATTAAGCAGTTGTAAATACAATATTGTTTGCAGTACTCCAATTTAGCAACACATGGAAGAAGTAGAAGTAGGACCAGTTATCAGGTAAAGTCAAGGAATCAGATGAAAAGTTATAAATTCAGCATAGCAGATAGTTACCAGGATACATAGGACCAAAATCTAGTCTGAGACTTTACAGGGAAAGCCTCAAATGAAGGTGAGCAATTTGGAACTCTAATATTGGAGAGGCCACATTAGGGCTGACTGAGAACTAAGAGCAGGCCCATGTTATTAATCCAGTCATAGGAATCACATTTTATACATGACAGATTGTGGTTCAAGAACAGAAGTTAAAGCCAGTGGTCTAAGCCAAACATCAGTATGGGGCCCCTGTTATTACAAAAATGGTGTACAGAGATCAATGGAAAGCTAGTACTATAATTAACATGCTAAATTTGATCAAAATGATAATAACTTCATGCTGAGCAGATACATAAGGGAATTGATGTGTACTTATGCTTTCCCTTCTCCACGTGGGTCTCCAAGTAAACTCAGAAGGAGATAGGCTTGTACTTTAATATTACATAATCCCAAATATGAGCCTTCACAGTTATGACCATGGAGCTTTGTTAAACTTTTCCTGCTGTACTCCCTCTTTTTTCACCATAAAAGGAAGATCAATTATAAAGAAATATTTATTCAAGGAGATGGCTTGGCGAATGACCTTCAGTTTCCTGAATCTCTCCCCTACAATTAATCCTTGTTGAATCTTAGAAGTACAAGCAGGATTCTGAGGAATTGATTTGAGATTCGCAAGATATTCTTGAAGAAATGTAGTCCCCTTTTACAACTGTACTGGGAGCTAGTGAAGCATGAGCCACAGGGAGATTGGCAGCTGGGGGCGAGCAAGGGCACACAGGGAGAGGGCTCTCATGTTCCACTTTTCTGATTTCTCAACTTGACTTGGAGCTTTTCATACTACTTACATAAGATTCTAAGCTGAAGCCAGCTGTGGTCACCCAGGCTGCTGCCAGTTCACATCAGATATAACACAGGTCTTAACCTGGCAGGTCTCAACTGTGGCTTGGCTCATGTGGCAATGTTCACATAACTGAAAACCGGTTAGTTTTGTGTAATATTGCTCATATATTTTTCTAAGAGTTACATTCCTACAATTGCAAAAATTATCCTAGTTTTCATGCTCCAAAAGGTCTGATTTCATGATCCAGGATGAATTGCTTGCCATAATAAATAGTGTAGGACAAAGTGTTTTATGCCTTTTCCCCCCCATATTATTATGATTTATATCCACTGATAGATGAACTTCTTTAATCATAAAATGCAATGAGATAAACTCTTTAAAGCATTTTCTATATTGTAAATATTTAACTATACATAATTCAGTATATATATCTTTGTTTGACTTTGAGTGTGATGGATTCTTATACATTATAAATGGATCACATTTTTGGATTTTTTTTTTTTTTTAGGCAAGTTTTGGGTTCACAGAAAAACGGAGAAGGTGCAGAGATTTCTCATACACATTCTGACTGTACAAATGCAGAGCCTCCTCCATTAGCAACAATCCCAACCAGAATAGTATATTTGTTGCAATTGATGAACCTACATTGACTAGTCATAATCACTAGAACTTCATAATTTTCCTTGCAGTTCAGTCTTCATGTTGTACAACCTAAGTGTTTGGACAAATGTATATTGATATGAATCTATAATTTCAGTACCATATACAGTATTTTTACTGCCTTAAAAATCCTGCTTTGTCCATCTATTCACCCCTCTCTTTCTCCCCCAACACTGAAAACCACTGATTTTTCTATATCTTCCTTAGTTTTGGCTTTCCAGAATATCATACACTTGGAATCACATACAATATAACTTTTCCAGATTGACATTTTTCACCTTGCTTTTCTACAGTGACTATAATTTTGCATTTCCCATAGCAATGAAATGAGAATTCCTTTTTCTCCACATTCTTGCCAATATTTGTGTTCTCAGTGTCTTTGATTTCAGCCATAATACTAGGCAAATAAGGTATTTCATTGTCATTTTAATTTGTACTTCCATGTTGACATATGTTGTAGACTATCTTTTCATATTCTTATTTTCCATTTGCATAACTCTTTCGTAAGGATTCTGTTCATCTGTGGCCCATTTTTTAAATCATATTTTTTATTTTTTTTTATTGTGGTGTTTTAGAGTGTACTTTGAGTAACAGTCCTTATAAGATATGAATTTTGCAAATATTTCTTCCTAGCCTGTGTCTAACCCTCTCAGTCTCTCATCAGTGTGCTTTTAAGAGAAGAAAATTTTAATTTTAATAAATTATAAATAGCTTATTACCTGTTTCTTTCATGAATGCTACACTTGGTATTGTATTTAAAAATTAATTGACAAGCTCAAGGTTATCTATATTTTCTACTGCATTATCTTCTGTGAGTTTTATAGCTTTCTGTTTTACATTTAGGTTTTGAGTTAACAAATTTTGAATTAGTTTTGTAAAAGGTATAAGAACTATGTCAATAATAATTTTTTAAAAATTTATATATATATATGTATATATATATATACCTACCTTAATTGGAGAATAATTCGTTTACAAATTTGTGACAGTTTTTGCCCATATCAACATGAATTGGCCATAAGCATACATGTGTACCCTTTCTCCTAAACACCCCTCCCCCTTGCCTTCCCACCCTATCCCTCTATGTTGTTATAGAGCACTGGCTTTGGGTTCCCTATGTCACATGTCAAACTTCCACTTTAACATATGGTAATTTATATGTTTCAATGTTATTCTCTCAAATCATCCCACCCTCTCCTTCTCTTACTGAATCCAAAAGTCTGTTCTTTATGTCTGTATCTCCTTGGCTGCCCTGCATGTAGTATTATCAGTACTATCTTTCTAGATTCCTTATATATGTGTTAATATACAATATTTGTCTTTCACTTTCTGACTTACTTTGCTCTGTATAATAGACTCCAGGTTCATCCATCTCATTAAAACTGACTCAGATATATTCCTTTTTATACCTGAATAATATTCTATTTTGTATGTACACCGCATTTCCTTATCCATTCATCTGCCAATGGATATCTAGGTTTCCATGTTCAGTTCAGTTCAGTTCAGTTCAGTTCAGTTTAGTCATTCAGTGATGTCCAACTCTTTGTGACCCCATGAACTGTAGCACGCCAGGCCTTCCTGTCCATCACCAACTCCCGGAGTCCACTCAAACCCATGTCCATTGAGTCAGTGATGCCATCCAACCACCTCATCCTCTGTCGTTCCCTTCTCCTCCTGCCCTCAATCTTTCCCAGCATCAGGGTCTTTTCAAATGAGTCAGCTCTTCGCATCAGGTGGCCAAAGTATTGGAGGTTCAGCTTCATCATCAGTCCTTCCAATGAACACCAAGGACTGATCTCCTTTAGGATGGACTGGTTGGATCTCCTTGCAGTCCAAGGGACTCTCAAGAGTCTTCTCCAACACCACATTTCAAAAGCATCAATTCTTCGGCGCTCAGCTTTCTCTATTGTCCAACTATCACATCCATACATGACTACTGGAAAAATCATAGCCTTGACTACATGGACCTTTGTTAGCAAAGTAATGTCTTTGCTTTTTAATATACTGTCTTGGTTGGTCATAACTTTCCTTCCAAGGAGTAAGCATCTTTTAATTTCATGGCTGGAGTCACCATCTGCAGTGATTTTGGAGCCCAGAAGATACAGTTAGCCACTGTTTCAACTGTTTCCCCATCTATTTGCCATGAAGTGATGGGACTGGTTGTCATGATCTTAGTTTTCTGAATGTTGAGTTTTAAGCCAACATTTTTGCTCTCCTCTTTCACTTTCATCAAGAGGCTCTTTAATTCTTCTTCACTTTCTGCTATAAGGGTGGTGTCATCTGCATATCTGAGGTTATTGATATTTCTCCCAGCAATCTTAATTCCAGCTTGTTCTTACTCCAGTCCAGGGTTTCTCATGATGTACTCTGCATATAAGTTAAATAAGCAGGGTGACAATATACAGCCTTGACGAACTCATTTTCCTATTGGGAATCAGTCTGTCATTCCATGTCCAGTTCTAACTGTTGCTTCCTGGCCTGCATACAGGTTTCTCAAGAGGCAGGTCAGGTGGTCTGGTATTCCATCTCTTTCAGAATTTTCCAGTTTACTATGATCCACACAGTCGAAGGCTTTGGCCATAGTCAATAAAGCAGAAATAGATGTTTTTCTGGAACTCTCTTGCTTTTTTGATGATCCAGCAGATGTTTTCAATTTGGTCTCTGGTTCCTCTGCCTTTTCTAAAACGAGCTTGAACATCTGGAATTGCATGGTTCACATATTCCATGTCATAGTTATGTAAATAGTTCTGTAATAAATATTGGGGTCCATGCGTCTTTTTCAGTTCTGGTTTCCTCAGGGTATATACCCGGTAGTAGGATTATTGTTTCATATGGTAGCTTTATTTCTAGTTTTTTAATGAATCTCCATACTATTCCCCAAAGCAGTTTTATCAGTTTGCATTCACTCCAAAGTTGTAAGAGGGTTCCCTTTTCTCCACTTCCTCTCCAGCATTTATTGCTTGTAGGCTTTTTGATGATAGTCATTCTGATCAGAATGAGGTGATATCTCATTGTGGTTTTAATTTGCATTTCTCTAATAATGAGCAATGTTGACCAACTTTTCGAGTGTTTATTAGCCATATGTATGTCTTCTTTGGAGAAATATCTATTTAGGTCTCTGCTCCCTTTTTGATTGTGTTTTTTGTTTTTCTGGTATTGAGCTATATGAGCTGCTAGTATATTTTGGAGATTAATTTTTTTGTCAGTTGTTTCATTTGCTATTATGTTCTCCCATACTGAGAATTGTCTTTTCACCTTGCTGTTGCTTTCTTTCATTGCACAAAAGTCTTTATGCTTAATTTATACCATTTTACTTTTTATATTTTTATTTCCATTATTCTAGGAGGTGGACCACAGAGAATATTTCTGTGATTTATACCAGAGAGTGTCTGCCTATGTTTTTCTCTAACAGTTTTATAGGTTCTGGTTGAATGTTTAGGTCTTCAATCCATTTGTCCCAACATCATCTGTGAAGACTCTATCTTCTCTCCATTAAATTACTTTTTCTCTTTTATTTCTTCTTATTTTTTATTCTTTAAATTGTGGAAGTATGATAACACATTTACAAGAGACATGGAAAATACAAAACAAACTTACATGTAGTTACTTTTGTTCTTTTGTCAAAGATCTGTTGATTATATTTGTGTGATTCTATTTCTGGGATCTCTATTCAGTGCCACTAGTCTATTCATCTTTTTTTTTTTTAAGTCAAAATCATTTTTTCTCGTATAAATCTTGTGTAAGTTTTGTCATATGTATACTTATGTATCTCAGTTTTGTTGCTAATGTAAATGTCTCTTTTTAACATGAATTATTTGACATTTTCTAATAGACAATCATGTCACCTATAACCAAAATGTTTTTGTTTTTCTTGTCTTATTGTACTAGCCAAGACTTGCAGTATGATGGTGAGGAGGACTTGTTAAAGGAGACATCCTTTCTGAATACAAATAATATAAATTCACCTCACTTTTTAAAACTTTTCAGCTGTATTTATTACTAATATTTTCCATTATTGATATCTCTATTTCAAATGTATTAGATATGAAAAATATTGGTCTCCAATGTGAAATAGAAATCTAACTTTTTCCTTATTTTTACTTTCTCAGATTTGGTATAAATATTTCAACATAATTTTTTTTAAGTAATACACTCATTCCCACTGATTTAGCTTGCTACTTTAACTCAAAGATTATTTCTGAAATTTTCAGTCTATTCCAATGAGAATGTCAATTCCTTTTTTTTTTCTTTTCTTTAATGGCAATTTAGTTATCTTTGTATTGAAGAGTGCTAGTTAGGTGATATTTTTAATTTTAATCACTTAATTTATAATTGCAATGATAGTGATGGTAAATAAATTCTCAAAGGAGATAGAAGCTACAAACACATAAATAAAAATATATAATACTTATTATGTACTAGAGGTGATGTAAAATAAAGGTGAAAAAATAGATCATTTAACCAAACATGTCAGGAACATGATGAGATCTATACTATACACTTTCAATAAAATTGCTTTCTAATGGATTGAAATATTGTCATGTGAAATTTAAAACTATATTGGAAGAACATATAGGTGGGTATTGATATAAGTTAGAATGAAAATATCTTTGGAAATATGACATAAGGAAAAATAGAAAATACTAAGGAATCTGACTACATAGAGTTATAAACTGTGTATCAAAAAACAAATTAACTTTTTCCATTATTTTTATTAGTTGGAGGCTAATTACTTTACAATATTGTAGTGATTTTTGCCATACATTGACACAAATCAGCCATGGATTTACATGTGTTCCCCATCCCGATCCCCCCTCCCGCTTCTCCACCCGATCCCTCTGGGTCTTCCCATTGCACCAGCCCCGAGCACTTGTCTCATGCAAGTGATGAGTGATCTGTTTCACCCTTGGGCTGATGAATCTGTTTCACCCTTGATAAAAGCAAAAGAAAAATTAGAAACAACATGACTCGTTTACATAAATTAGTAAAATATTTAAATTTATAATAAAGCAATAACAAAACATGAATAATAACAAAAATGAGCAAAAGTATAAACATTTAAATGCTGGAAAAAATAAGGAGTACAGTTAAACACTGAACACACTGAACACACTTAAACACTGAAAATATATTCAACAATAAGTGATTGGATGCATATGTGCATAAATGTACAGTGCTCAGTCACTCAGTTGTGTCTGACTCTTTGCAGCCCCAAGGACTGTAGCCCGACAGGATTCTCTGTCCATGAAATTTTCCAGGCAACAATAATGGAGTGGATCGCCATTTCCTACTACAGGAGATTTTTCCAACCCAGATATTGAACCTGCATCTCTCATATCTCCTGAACTGGCAGGCAGGTTCTTTACCACTGTGCAACCTGGGAAGTCCTTAAGCATATATATATACACATGTGTGCATAATTGAATTTTTCTTTTCTTCCTTAATAATTCCCAAACTTGAAGAATTCGTTTCTAGAGTATTTATTGTATATTTTCATACAAAATAATCATAAATGGCCATAAATATGATGCTATAAATTAATCTTATTATAATGAAAGTGTTAAAAATACAATATTTATATGGAAATGTCAATTTCTAGGCATCATAGCGCAGGAGATCATATTTTATATTTTAGCACTTATAGTCCTGAAAAGAAGCATGTACAAACACAAACACAAAGCTATATTTACCTCTCATGGGTAGAATCCTTGAGTCTTTGTTTAATTTTACTTGTTGATTCTCTATATTTTATAAAAAATATATAATTTTTTATAACAATATAAGATTATTTTTTAATTGATTTGATTAGAAGATGAATTCAGATGACAAGCTGGCCATATGTCTTTACATCTCCTTCCAATTCAATTCTTTGAAAATAAAGTATCTTTTTTATGATATAGTTTTAACAATGATAGCAATTAAAAAGAACAATTTTTATGACTAAGACATTTTGACAGATTCCTGGGAGGGAAAGTCATGGCTGCCAAAGAGGCAAGCATGACATAAACCTTAGCAGGAAAAACACATATAGTTGAAATCTAGTGCAGAGGCAGCTGCAATTTCAGCAATAATCAAAGCTTGGTGCCTATATGAAGAGAAAAGAAGGGTCCACGCCCAGAAGACTCCAGGCAATTAAGACACAGTGCTGTGAAACTCAAGCAGTCTAGCCCAACTTGGTCATTTTCTGAGTTAGACAATAGTGGTTCTCATCCCAGACAAAATGCCAGGACTGTTCTGAAGAAACAGAATGATCAGCCTAGGAAGTCTTTTTTTTTTTTTTTTTGTTTGTTTGTTTGTTTGTAGGAAGTCTTTTTAAATGACAGTGGAGCCTGATATTTAAATTGCACTCTAAAACACACACACACACACACACACACACACACACACACTGGATTTACAAAATGGAGACTTAAGGGAGCATGCAAGAAAAGACAAGGAGAGAAATCCAAAGTGTTCTAGTCTTACAGAAAACCACTTGTAATTTTAAAAGTTGGAAAATGGTATGCCCCCCACACTCCTCTATCTGTATCCACTGAACCTAAATGAATTGTACCGCACCATCGCAGAAGCAGTTTGATGAAGACGTCTTTGTCAGGTCATGGCCCACTGAAAATCCTCATGCCACTGACAGCCTAAGCAGTGGCCAACACTAATATACAGGTCTTTACAACAAAAGTAAATGATAGTCACATGCACAAATTTTGAAAAACCAAAAGAATAGAAAGGAAGACCCTAGTAAATAAGAGAGCTGGAACAAGTGAGAATATATGAAAGCCTATACCAAAATAAGTGCATGAAAAAAAATAGGTGCATTTTGATAATAAATATATTTTTTTGTTGTTGCTGTTTAGTCCCTAAGTTGTGTCTGACTCTTTTGTGAGCCCAGTGGACTGTAGCCCACCAGGCTCCACTGTCCATGGGATTTCCCAAGCAAGAATACTGGAGTGAGTTGCCATTTCCTTCTCCAGGGTTCTTCCCAACCCAGAGGAGAAACATCAGTAATCTCAGATATGCAGGTGACATCACCCTTATGGCAGAAAACAGAGAGGAACAAAAGAGCCTCTTGATGAAAATGAAAGAGGAGAGTGAAAAAGCTGGCTTAAAACTCAATATTCAAAAAATGAAGATCATGGTATTCAGTCCCATCACTTCGTGGCAAGTAGATGGGGTAGCAATGGAAACAGTGACAGACTTTATTTTTGGGGGCTCCACAATCACTGCAAATGGTGACTGCAGTCAGGAAATTAGAAGACGCTTGCTCCTTGGGAGGAAATACAAAAGCTGTGGCACACTTAGGCAACATATTAAAAAGCAGAGACATTACTTTGCTAACAAAGGTCCGTAGGCTGATTCATGATGAGGTTTGACAGAAAACAGCAAAATTCTGTAAAGCGATTATCCTTCAATAAAAAATAAATTAGTTAAAAGCCTAAAAAAAAAAAAAAAAAAGTTATGATTTTTCCAGTGGTCACGTATGGATGTGAGAGTTGGGCTATAAAGAATACTGAGTGTCCAGGAATTGATGCTTTTGAACTGTGGTGTTGGAGTAGATTCTTGAGAGTCTCTTGGACTTGAAGGAGATCAAACCAACCAAACCTATAGGAAATCAGTCTGAATATTCATTGGAAAGACTGCTGCTGAAGCTGAAACTCCAAAACTCTGGCCACCTGATGGAAAAGCCGACTCTTTGGAAAGGACCCTGATGCTGCGAAAGATTGAAGGCAGGAGCAGAAGGAGACTTAAGAGGATGGGATGTTTGCATGGCATCACTGACCCAACGGACATGAGTTTGAGCAAGCTCTGGGAGATGGTGAAGGGCAAGGAAGTCTGGCAAACTACAGTCCATGGGGTCACAAAGAGTCAGACAAGACTGAGACAAGACAGCAAGGATAAACTAAAATCAAAACTGAAATTATATTCTGTTTAGTAATGCACAGCAATAAAACATTACATAGTAAAAACTGTGATGTAGACTAAGAGGAAGAAAGAAATTATGTAGTCTTAAATACACATAGTAGAATTTAACAATGAGTTAAGATTTATGAATTAAAGAAAGCTAAAGGGGGAAGAGGGACAACAAAATAATTAAGAAATAAATGAAGGAGACCTTAATCAAAATGCAAACAGAAATCAGTATTCTAGACTGCAGCACCGGCAAGAAATAAAGTAACAGTAAAGTTATAGATTTGATCAACAAAACCATAATGTGGTTTGCTGAAATCTCATGAAATAAGCAAATAAATGACAATGTGTAGAGAGGAAGATCACAATAAATACTAGGAATGAGAATGTGAATTTCACTATATAAATAGCAAAAATATTAAAATATAACTAGTATTTGCAAATATATTACAAAAGTTTACAAAAACTAGATGAAATAATTATATTTATATAGCTATGCAAGAGATACAGGGAAATGATATGTGAGGATGTTTGAAAAATTGTTAAACAAAGTGGAGATGTGGACTGAGATCCATTCTGGAGTCAGAGGGGAGTGCCTGCAAGAATTTACATCGGGGAAAATTCATACAGGCAAGTGTTCCATCAGTGATTGGTTTTGGTAATTTGGAGTTGCTTGAGTTGCAATATCTTATACCCATCTGTGTTCTCGGTAACTGGGTTTTTGAGTATGTACAAAATCAAGTAGACTTCTGCACTGTCTTGGAAGCAATTACCCTACAATAAATGTGGCCTTAGTGTTACTAGCCTCTTTCATTTATTTCTTAATTCCCTTCTTTATAGAAAAGGAATATTCCTTTTCTATAAGGAAGTCTTATATATACATCATATATATATGTATACATACACATATATATAATATATATACAGCTATAAATATATAAAGCTGTATACCTACACAGCTTCCAATGTATGTTCTAAAAAGAAAATAATTGCACAAAAGAAGCAATGTTTAATAATACCTCTTTTAAAAAATAGCAACCTAATTTATTTACACTATGAAATTGAAAGACACTTGCTCCTTGGAAGGAAAGCTATGACAAACCTAGACAGCATATTAAAAAGCAAATACATTACTTTGCTGATGAAGTTTCACATAGCCAAAGCTGTGTTTTTCCTAGTTCTCGTGTATGAATGTAAGAGTTGGATCATAAAGAACAAATTAGAGCAAATTATTTTGAATTGTGGTGCTGAAGAAGACTCTTAAGAGTCCCTTGAACTGCAAGGAGATCAAACCAGTCAATCCTAAAGGAAATCAACACTGAATATTCCTTGGAGGACTCATGCTAAAGCTGAAGCTCCAAAACTTTCATCACCTGATGGGAACAGCTAACTCACTGGGAAAGATCCCAATGCTGGCAAAGATTGAAGGCAGGAGAAGAAGAGGGTGACAGAGGACGAGATGGTTAGAGGGTATCGCCAACTCAATGGAAATTAATTTGAGCAATGTCCAGGAGATAGTGAAGGACAGGGAAGCCCGGCATGCTGCAGTTTATGAGGTCACAAAGATTTGAACACGACTTACCTAACAAATGGCAACAATTCATTTAAAGACTGTTTTTTATTTTTGTTTGAATCTACATCCACTTTGCATGTGAAATATGTTTATATGATTATTTCAAGAGGTACTCAAAGGAAAATATCGATAGGGTCTGGTCTTAAATAACATCACCAACTCTACTGCATGTTTCACTAATCCTTGATGTTGGGGATTTATTTACAAAACCTGTCAAGCAATACCACAAAGACCAAGTTATAAGCAGTGACTCTTGTCATCTAAGCTATCAAACTTCAAGTCAAGGAATCTAAGGACAAAAGTATAGAAAATCACTTTCTTTGCAGGAATAAACACACATATTTATAAACATGCAAGGCAGAGACTTACACTTTAAGACTACACAGTCATGCTAAAATCAGTTCATCTTTACTCCAATATTTTTAGCTCCTTAAACTGGCTTTTCTCTCTTTGACTTCCACTCAGATCCACCCACTTTTCTGCCAACTATAGTTGGTACCTCCCACCCTTCCTCCCTAAGACAGCTTTCTATTTCCTTCAAGAAGTTTTCCTGAACCTATCAAAACAGTCTGGATATATTTTTTAGGTGATCCAATGATATCCTGTCCTTTCACCTTAGTATTTATTACACTAATTTTGATCACCTGATTAGCCATGTAGTAGGCCTGTCATCATCTCTAGATTAGCTATAACACAGGTAGGCTAAATATGGAGGCCAAACTCAGACAGACACCTTTTTATTTTTGTATTGATCATGAACTAAGGGCAGTTGTTACATAATTAAAAATTTAAAAACAAATTTAAAAAGTCATATTTCATGGAACATGAAAATTATATGAACTTAAAATGTCAGTTTATATGAATAGTTGTATAGGAGCATGACCATTCTCATTCACTTACATATTAGCCCTGGCTACTTTTGAGAAAGAATGGCAGAATCCAGTGAAACAGACCATCTACAGAGTTAAGATATGTACAGTCAGACTCACTACAGAAAATGTTTCCAGCATCTGTCTCCCAATGTTAACCTACAATGATATCTAAAATCGTAACAGCTTTCTCAACTACTGTTTTCACTCAATACCCAGGGTATTGAGAATGTCTTTATTTTCTTGCTCACTGTCATGGGAAGTCATATATCACTGCTGCCCTCTCTAATAACTAATGCTCCAAAAACAATGTCCTAAATGATCATTGCTGTGGCCAATACCATTGAAACCAACTGGTATGGGAGAGGGAACAACACTCTAAGTGAGCTGACACCTTGGCCACCTCTTAGAAAGAGCCTGAAAAGCATAAGAAAAACAAATAATTCAGCCTTGAAATAATACCTATCCCATTAGCTGGTAGCTCTTTCATCTTGTGTATGTCAAGAAAGTATTGCAAGCTCTTATTTACCTCTAGCAGAATTAGGCCTATTTAGCTGCAATAGTAAGTTTCTGGCAATGGCCTGGGGTACAGTAAACAAGCTATCAGGTAATTCACGGAAGCAACTGGACAAACTTAGTAGCATCAAGCTAATGTGGTCTGGTATTCCCAACTTTTTAAGAATTTTCCACAGTTTGTTGTGATCCACACAGTTTATTGTGATTAAAAAAAAAAAAAATGGTTATCTGAGGAGGCCTTACAAATAGCTGAAAAAAGCAGCAAAGGCAAAGGAGAAAATGAAAGATACACCCATGTGAATGCAGAGTACCAAAGAATAGCAAGGAGAGATAAGAAATAGATGAAAACAATAGAATGGGAAAGACTGGAGATCTCTTCAAGAAAATTAGAGATAACAAGAGAATATTTCATGGAAAGATGGGCACAGTAAAGGGCAGAAATAGTATGGACCTAACAGAAGCAGAAGATACTAAGATGAGGTGGCCAGAATATACAGAAGAACTATAGAAAAAACCAGATATGACCAGATATGACACAGATATCCATGATAATGTGATCACTCACCTAGAGCCAGACATCCTGGAGTGCAAAGTCAAGTGGGCCTTAACAAGCATCACTAAAACAAAGATAGTGGATGTGATGGAATTCCAGCAGAGTTATCTCAAATCCTCAAAAGTGATGTTGTGATAGTGCTGCACTCAATATTTCAGCAAATTTGGAAAACTCAACAGTGGCCACAAGACTGGAAAAGATCACTTCTCACTCTAACCCCAAAGAAAGACAATACCAACTAATGTTCAACCTAACATACAACTGCACTGATCTCATATGCTAGCAAAGTACCAGTGAAAATTCTCCAAGCTAGGCTTCAACAGTACATGAACTGAGAACTTCCAGATGTTCAAGCTGGTTTCAGAAAAGGCAGCGGAACCAGAGATCACATAGCCAACATCCTTTGGATAATAGAAAAAGCAAGAGAGTTCCAGAAAAACATCCACTTCTACTTCATTGACTATGTTAACCTTTGACCCTGTGGATCACAACAAATTGTGGAAAATACTTAAAGAGATGGTAACATCACACCACCTTATCTGCCTCCTGAGAAAACTATATGCAGGTCAGGAAGCAACAGTTGGAACCAGACATGGAACAATGGACTGGTCCAAATTGGGAAAGGAGTAAGTCAAGGCTGTATATTGCCACCTTGTTTATTTAACTTATATGCAGGATACATCATGCAAAGTGCTAGACTGAATAAACACAAACTGGAATCAAGGTTGCCAGGAGAAATATCAATAACCTTAGATATGCAGATGGCAGCACCCTTATGGCAAAAGTGAAGATGAACTAAAGAATCTTGATGAAGGTTAAAAAGGAGGCTTGATGAAGGTTAAAAAACTGGCTCAAAATTCAACATTCAAAAAGCGAAAATCATGGCATCCGGTCCCATCACTTCATGGCAAATAGATGAGGAAACAATGGAAACAGTGACAGATGTTTTTTTCTTGGGTTCCAAAATCACTGCAGATCATAACTGCAGCCGTGAAACTAAAAGACCCTTGTTCCTTGGAAGAAAAGCTATGACAAACCTAGACAGCATTTTCAAAAGAAACATTACCTTGCCGAAAAATGTTGGTATAATGAAAGCTATGGTTTTTCCAGTAATCATGTATGGATGTGAGAGTTGGACATAAAGAAAGCTGAGCACCAAAGAAGTGATTATTTTGAACTGTAGTGTTGGAGAAGACTCTTGAGAGTCCCTTGCCCTGCGAGGAAATCAAGCCAATCAATCCTAAAGGAAATAAGTCATGCATATCCATTGGAAGGACTGATGCTGAAGCTGAAACTCTAATACTTTGGCCACCTAATGCAAAGAACTGACTCATTGGAAAATACCCTGATTCTGGGAAAGGTTGAAGGCTGGAAGACAATTGATGATCTCATTGTATGGCATCACTGACTCGATGGACATGAGTTTGAGCCAGCTCCAGGAGTTGGTGATGGACAGAGAATCCTGACAGTCCACATGCAGTCCATGGGATCACAAAGAGTCAGACACAATTGAGTGACTGAACTAAACTGAGTTCAGTTCAAAGGCAGGTGGCAAGCACCTTTTCCTGGCATCATCAAGCCTTACAGTGTTCTGCTGCCATCAGTGTTACTAGCCAAGCTCAGAGAAAGAGAAAGTAGAATGGTGGTTTCTAGGAGCTGGAGGGAGGAAGAATAAGGGAGATTGCTGTTCAACAGAAAATAGATATTTATCAACATTATGTAAGATGAATAAGTTCTACAGATCAGTACAACATTGTGCCTCTAGATAACAGTGCTGTATTGAATATTTAAAATTTTGTTAAAATGGTACTTCTCAACTGGAGTGTTTTTACAGCAACTTTATTTTTTTTTAATGTTATTTTAATCATACTTCACAAACATGCATAATGGCAGGGAAGAAGATGAAATCATAAACAGTAGGTCCTTTGTAGGTAAGGGGTGACCTGGTAGTCAGCGCTTTGTTCATTAAGATAATTTATGGGAAGTTAGCATTCCTCAAGCCCCAAGACACCTCGGAGAGAAAGTTTTACTCCTGAACCTTTATATCTTAAAGGCATATTTTATGGTTACATGTTCATTTAAAGATGTTTTTATTAATTTATAAAAGAGCTACCCTGAAGTTATAATAAAACTTTCTAATATGACATAGAACATATTTAAGGAAAATGGTGATGCCTGTAGAAAGAATTCCTCACCAACAAATTTCTACAAAGACCAGAAAGGTAACTGACCTTTTAAAAGGAGTGTGCACTGTCACATGATGCTAAGACGCCTCTTTATGACAGCCACGACATGGATTTTAGCAGGGACAGCAGCACTGGGGAAGCTCGGCACTGCTCAAAAATGCTGTAAAATCTACTGAATGGAGAAAATAATTGCAAGTGATATGACTGATAAGGGGTTAAATTCTAAAATATATAAACAGCTCTTACAACTTGACATAAAAAAAAAAAAAAAGGATTAAAAAATGGGCAGAAAAAGTAAATAGATGTTTTTCCAAAGAAGACAGACAGATGGCCAACAGGCACATGAAAAGATATTCAACATCACTAATCTTTAGGGAAATGCAAATCAAAACCACAATGAGACATCACTTCGCACCTGTCAGAATGGCTACCATCAAAAGACCACAAATTACAAATGTTGGTAAGGATGTAGTGAAAGGAAACACTCCAGCATTTCCACTCCTGGGTATTTATCAGAAGAAAACAAAAACACTAATTTGAAAAGATACATGCACCCCATATTCACAGTAACATCGTTTACAGTTTCTAAGATATGGAAGCAACTGATGTGCTCATCAAAAGATGAATGGATAAAGAAGATGTTGTATATAGATATACAATGGGATATTATTTGGCCATTAAAAATGAAAGTTCACCATTTGAAACAACACGGATGGACTTGGGTGGGGTATTATGTTTAGTGAAATAAATAAGACAGAGAAAGACGAATACTATGTGATATCCCTTATAGTGGAATCTAAAAAATATAACAACTAATGAGTACAACAGAAAAGAAGCAGACTCATAGAGAATAAACTAGTGGTTACTGCTGAGGAGATGGGGAGAGGGCAAGATAGGGAAAGGGGATTAAGAGGTACAAACTACTGTGTATAAAATAAATAAGCTGGAAAGTCATATTCTACAGCACAGGGAACACAGATGATATTTTATAATAACTATAAATGGAGTTGTTCAGTTGCCAGGTTGTGTCTGACACTTTTGCGACCCAATGGGCTGCAGCCCCCCAGGCTCCTCTGTCCGCGGAATTTTCCAGGCAAGAATGCTGGAGTGGGTTGCCATGTCCTCCTTTAGGGGATCTTCCTAACCCAGGTATTGAACCCACATCTTCTTCATTGCAGGCAGGTTCTCTATCACTGAGCCAGGGAAGACCTTATAAATGGACTATAATCCTTAAAAATTGTGAATCACTATGTTGTATACATGAAACATGCAATATTATAAATCAACTGTACATCAATGAAAGAAAATAATAAAATTAAATCAAAATCATCACAAAAAATAAACAAATAAAAGGAGCATAGCCTACCATCAGCTCTGCTTCAATCATGCTAAGACACTCATAAAACAGAGTTTAATGTTCACACTCGTGCTCATTTCATATGGGTATCCCTTTTGCTAAATATATACATGAAGGCATTACTATAAATCATTATGAACATCATCATCTTTTTTATATATTCTATTTTAAAAAATAATATTTTTGCTAAAATTACCACATTTTACTTAACTTAATTAATTAATTTTAATTGGAGAATGATTTCTTTACAATATTGTGATGGTTCTTGCCATACATTGACATGGATCACCTATAGTTGCACATGGGTCTCACCATTCTGAACTATCCTCCTACCTCCCACCCTACCCCATTCCCCTGAGTTGTCCCAGAGCACTGGCTTGAGTGCCTTGCTTCATGCATCAAACTTGCACTGGTCATCTGTTTTTCACATATGGAAATATACATTCCAATGCTATTCTCTCAGATCATCCCACCCTTCCTTCTCCCTGCTGCTGCTGCTGCCACTGCTAAGCCACTTCAGTCGTGTCCAACTCCGTGTGACACCATAGATGGCAGCCCACCAGGCTCCCCCATCCCTGAGATTCTCCAGGCAAGAACAGTGGCGTGGGTTGCCATTTTCTTCTCTAATGCATGAAAGTGAAAAGTGAAAGTGAAGTCACTCAGTCTTGTCTGACTCTTTGGGACCCCATCAACTGCAGCCTACCAGGCCCCTCGTCCATGGGATTTTCCAGGCAAGAGCACTGGAGTGGGCTGCCATTGCTTTCTCCATTCCTTCTCTCACATAGTCCAAAAGTCTGTTGTTTACATCTGTGTAGCTTTTGATGCATTGCATAAAGGATCATCATTCAGTTCAGTTCAGTTCAGATGCTCAGTTCGAATCTTTCTGACCCCATGGAGTGCAGCACACAGTCTCCCCTGTCCATTACCAACTACCAGAGCTTGCTCAAATTCATGTCCATCTAGTTGGTGATGACATCCAACCATCTCATCCTCTGTCATCCTCTTCTCCTCCTGCCGTCAGTCTTCCCCAGCATCAGGGTCTTTTCCAATGAGTCAGTTCTTGGCATCAGGTGGCCAAAGTACTGGAGTTTCAGCTTCAGCATCAGTCCTTCCAATGAACACCCACGACTGATCTCCTTTAGGATGGACTGGTTGGATCTCCTTGCAGTCCAAGGGACTCTCAAGAGTCTTCTCCAACACCACAGTTCAAAAGCATCAGTTATTCGGCACTCAGCTTTCTTTATAGTCCAACTTTCACATCCATACATGACTACTGGAAAAGCCATAGCCTTGACTAGACAGAACTTTGTTTGCAAAGTAATGTCTCTGCTTTTTAATATGCTGTCTAGTTTGGTCATAACTTTTCTTCCAAGGAATAAGCGTCTTTTAACTTCATGGCTGCAATCACGATCTGCAGTGATTTTGGAGGCCAGAAAATACAGTCAGCCACTGTTTCCACTGTGTCCCCCATGAAGTGATGGGACCAGATGCCATGATCTTAATTATCTGAATGTTGAGCTTTAAGCCAACTTTTTAACTCTCCTCTTTAACTTTCACCAAGAGGCTATTTAGTTCTTTTTCTCTTTCTGCCCTAAGGGTGGTGTCATCTGCATACGTGAGGTTACATCCATATATGACTACTGAAAAAAACATAGCTTTGACTATATGGACCTTTTTTGGCTAAGTGATATCTCTGATTTTTAAAATGCTGTTTAGCTTTGTCATAGCTTTTCTTCCAAGGAGCAAGTGTCATTTACTCTCATGGCTACAGTCACAATCTGTATTGATTTTTGGATCCCAAGAAAATAAAATCTGTCGCTATTTCCATTGTTTCCCCATCTATTTGCCATGAAGTGAGGAACTGAAGGATAATTGTTACCATCTTTCTTAATTCCATATATATATATAAATGTGTGTGTTAATATACTACATTGGTGTTATTCTTTCTAACTTACTTCACTCTGTATAATAGGCTCCAGTTACATCCACCTCATTAGAACTGATTCAAAAGTGTTCTTTTTTATAGCTGAGTCATATTCCATAGTGTATATAACCACAACTTCCTTATCCATTTTTCTTCCGATGAACATAAAGGTTGCTTCCATGTCCTATCTATTGTAAACTGTGCTACAATGAATATTGTGGTACTTGTGTCTCTTTCACTTCTGGTTTCCTCAGTATGCATGCCCAACAGTGGGGTTACTGGGTCATATAGCAGTTCTATTTCCAGTTTTTTAAGGAATCCACACACTGTTCACCACAGTGGCTGTATCAGTTTGCATTCCCACCAGCAGTGAAAGAGGTTCCCTTTTCTCCATATCCTCTCCAGCATTTATTGTTTGTAGATTTCTGATGGTGGCAATTCTGACCAGCATGAGATGATACCTCATTGTGGTTTTGATTTGCATTCTCTAACAATGAGTGAGGTTAAACATCTTTTCATATCTTTTCATGTGTTTATTAGCTGCCAGGAAGTCCTCTTGGAGAAATGTCTGTTTAGTTCTTTGATCCACTTTTTGAGTGAGTTGTTCATTTGTTTCTGCTCTTGAGTTGCATGAGCTGCTTGCATATTTTGGAGATTAATTCCTTGTGAATTATTTTGTTTTCTATGATTTTCTCCCATTCTGAAGGCTGCCTTTTTGCCTGGCTTTTAGTTTCCTTCATTGTACAGAAGCTTTTAAGTTTAATACAGTCCAATTTGTTAATTTTTGTTTTTATTTCCATTACTCTGGGAAGTGGGTCATAGAAGATCTTGATGTGATTTATGTATGAAAGTGTTCTGCCTATGTTTTCCTCTAAGAGTTTTATAGATTCTGGCCTTAAATTTAGAGTTTTAATACATTTTAGGTTTATTTTTGTGTATGGTGTTATAAAGTGTTCACAAGACACCTATATATGTTGTCTACAAGAGACCCACCTCGAAACAAGGGACACATACAGACTGAAAGTGAAGGGCTGGAAAATGATATTCCATGCTGTTAGAGATCAAAAGAAAGCAACCCAAAACCTATGGGACTCCTATCAGATAAAATAGGCTTTAAAACAACGGCTGTGAAAAGAGACAAAGATGGACACTACATAATGATCAATGGATCAATCCAAGAAAAAGATATAACAATTATAAATATATATGCACCCAACATAGGAGTACCTCAATATGTAAGACAAATGCTAACAAGTACAAAAGAGGAAATTAACAATAACACAATAATAGTGGGAGACTTTAATATCCCACTCAAACCTATGGATAGATCAACTAAACAGAAAATTAACAAGGAAACACAAACTTGAATGATACAATAGACCAGTTAGATGTAATTGATATCTATAGGACATTTCACCCCAAGACAATGAATTTCACCTTTTTCTCAAATGCACATGCAACCTTCTCCAGGATAGATCACACCCTGGGCCATAAATCTAGCCTTTGTAAATTCAAAAAAATTGAAATCATTCCAAGCATCTTTTCTGACCACAATGCAGTAATATTAGAAGTCAATTACAGGAGAAAAACTACTAAAAATTCCAACATATGGAGGCTGAACAACATGCTGCTGAATAACAAATCACAGAAGAAATTAAAAAAAAAAAAAGAAATCAAAATATGCATAGAAATGAATGAAAATGAAAACACAGTAACTCAAAACCTATGGGACTCTGCAAAAGCAGTGCTAAGGGGATGGTTCATAGCAATACAGGCTTACCTCAAGAAACAAGAAAAAAAAGTCAAATAACTCAACTCTACACCTAAAGCAACTAGAAATGGAAGAAATGAAGAACCCCAGGATTAGTAGGAGAAAAGAAATCTTAAAATTAGGGCAGAAATACTGTGCAAAAGAAACAAAAGAGATCATAGCAAAAATCAACAAAGCCAAAAGCTGGTTCCTTGAGAAGATAAATAAAACTGACAAACCATTAGTCAGACTCATCAAGAAACAAAGGGAGAAGAATCAAAGCAACACAATTAGAAATGAAAATAGAGAGATCAAAACAGACAACACTGAAATACAATGGATCATAAAAGACTATTATCAGCAACTATATACAAATAAAATGGATAACTTGGAAGAAATGGACAAATTCTTAGAAAAGTAGAACTTTTCAGACCTGAATCAGGAAGAAACAGAAAGTCTTAACAGACCCATCACAAGCACAGAAATTGAAACTGTAATCAGAAATCTTCCAGCAAACAAAAGCCCAGGACCAGATGGCTTCACAACTAAATTCTACCAAAAATTTAGAGTAGAGCTAACACCTATCCAACTCAAAGTCTTGCAGAAAATTGCAGAGGAAGGTAAACTCCCAAACTCATTCTATGAGGCCACCATCACCCTAATACCAAAACCTGACAAAGATGCCACAAAAAAAGAAAACTATAGGCCAATATCACTGATGAACATAGATGCAAAAATCCTTAACAAAATTCTAGCAAACAGAATCCAACAACATATTAAAAAGATCATACATCATGACCAAGTAGGCTTTATCCTAGGGATGCAAGGATTCTTCAATATCCACAAATCAATCAATGTAATACACCACATTAACAAATTGAAAAAAATATATGATTATCTCAATAGATGCAGAGAAAACCTTTGACAAAATTCAACATCCATTTATGATAAAAAACCTCCAGAAAGTAGTAATAGTAGTAACATACCTCAACATAATAAAAGCTATACATGACAAAACCTCAGCAAACATTATCCTCAATAGTGAAAAATTGAAAGCATTTCCCCTAAAGTCAGGAACAAGACACGGGTGCCCACTTTCACCACTACTAGCCAACATAGGTTTGGAAGTTTTGGCCACAGCAATCAGAGCAGAAAAAGAAATAAGAAGAAGAAGTAAATTTTCTTGGAGAAGAAGAAGTAAAATTCTCACTGTTTGCAGATGACACAGTCCTCTACATAGAAAACCCTAAAGACTCCACCAGAAAATTACTAGAGCTAATCACTGGATATAATAAAGTTTCAGGATACAAAATCAACACACAAAAATTCCTTTCATTCCTATACACTAACAATGAGAAAACAGAAAGAGAAATTAAGGAAACAATACCATTCACCATTGCAATGAAAATAATAAAATACTTAGGAATATATCTACCTAAAGAAACAAAATACCTATATATAGAAAACTATAAAACACTGGTGAAATAAGTCAAAGAGGACACAAATAGATGCAGAAATATACTGTGTTCATGGATCAGAAGAATCAATACAGTGAAAATGAGTATACTACACAAAGCAATCTATAGATTCAATGCAATCCCTATCAAGCTACCCATTGTATTTTTCAGAGAACTAGAACACATAATCTCACAATTTGTATGGAAAAACAAAAAACCTCGATTAGCCAAAGCAATCTTGAGAAAGAAGAATGGAACTGGAGGAATCAACCTGCGTGACTTCAGACTATACTACAAAAGCCACAGTCATCAAGACAGTATGGTACTGGCACAAAGACAGAAATAGATAAATGGAACAAAATAGAAAGTCCAGAGATAAATCCATACAGCTATTGACACCTTATCTTTGACAAAGGAGGCAACAATATACAGTGGAGAAAAGACAATCTCTTTAACAAGTGGTGCTGGGAAAATTGGCCAACCACTTGTAAAAGAATGAAACTAGATCACTTTCTAACACCATACACAAAAATAAACTCAAAATGGATTAAAGATCTAAATGTAAGACCAGAAACTATAAAACTCCTAGAAGAAAACGTAGGCAAAACACTCTCTGACATAAACCACAGCAGGATCCTCTATGATCCACCTCCCAGAATATTGGAAATAAAAGCAAAAATAAACAAATGGGACCTAATTAAAATTAAAAGCTTCTGCACATCAAAAGAAACCATAAGCAAGGTTAAAGACAGCCTTCAGAATGGGAGAAAATAATAACAAATGAAGCAACAGACAAAGAATTAATCTCAAAAATATACAAGCAACTCCTGCAGCTCCATTCCAGAAAAATAAATGACCCAATCAAAAAGCTTGCCAAATAACTAAACATACATTTCTCCAAAGAAGACATACAGATGGTTAACAAACACATGAAAAGATGCTCAACATCACTCATTATCAGAGAAATGCAAATCAAAACCACAATGAAGTACCATTTCACGCCAGTCAGAATGGCTGCTATCCAAAAGTCTGCAAGCAATAAGTGCTGGAGAGGGTGTGGAGAAAAGGGAACCCTCTTACTCTGTTGGTGGGAATGCAAACTAGTACAGCCACTATGGAAAACAGTGTGGTGATTCCTTAAAAACCTTGAAATAGAACTGCCATATGACCCAGCAATCCCACTTCTGGGCACACACACCAAGCAAACTGGAATTGAAAGAGGTATGTGTACCCCAATGTTTATAATAGCCAGGACATGGCAGCAACCTGATGTCCATCAGCAGACAAATGGACAAGAAAGCTGTGGTACATGTACACAATGGAATATTACTCAGCCATTAAAAAGAATTCATTTGAATCAGTTCTAATGAGGTGGATGAAACTGACACCTGTTATACAGAGTGAAGTAAGCCAGAAAGAAAAACACCAATACAGTATACTAACATATATATATGGAATTTAGAATGATGGTAATGATAACCCTGAATGCAAGACAGCAAAAGAGACACGGACGTATAGAACAGTCTTTTGAACTCTGTGGGAGAGGGCAAGGGCAGGATGATTTGGGAGACTGGCATTGAAACATGTAAATTATCATATGTGAAATGAATCACCAGTCCAGGTTTGATGCATGATACAAGGCGCACGGGGCTGGTCCTCTGGGATTACCCAGAGAAATGGGAAGGGGAGGGAAGTGGGAGGAGGATTCAGGATGGGGAACATATTACACCCATGGCAGATTTATGTCAATGTATGGTAAAATCAATACAATATTGTAAATTAATTAATTAAAATGTTCTAGTTCGATCCTTTTGCATGTGGTTGAACAATTTCCCTAGCACCACTTGTTAAAAAGATTGTCTTTTCTCCATTGTATGCTTTTGCCTCCTTTGTCAAAGGTAAGTTGTCATAGGTGCATGAATTTGTCTCTGGTCTTTCCATTTTGTTCCACTCATCCACATTTCTGCCTTTGTGCCAGTACCATACTGTCTTGATGACCGCTGCTTGGTAGTATAGCCTGAAGTCCAGTAGGTTGATTCCTACAGGTCCATTCTCCTTTCTCAAGATTGCTTTGGATATTTGAGGTTTTATTTGTTTCAATACAAATTCTAAAATTATTTGTTCTATTTCTGTGAAAAATACTGTCTGTAGCTTGATAGGGATTGCACTGAATATATATATTGCTTTGGGTACTGTACTCACTTTCAGTATATTGATTCTTCCATCCCACAAAGATGGTATGTTTCTCCATCTATTTTTGTCATCTTTGATTTCTTTTATCAGTGTTTTATTGTTTTCTATATATAGGTGTTTCATTTCTTTAAGTAAATTTGTTCCTAAATATTTTCTTCTTTTCATTGCAATGCTAAATGAGACTGTTTCCTTAATTTTTTTTCTGTTTTTTTTTTTTTTTTCATTGTCAGTGTATAGGAATGTAAGGGATTTTTGTGTATTAATTTTATGTGCTGGAACATTACTATATCAACTGATTAGCTGTAGTAACTTTCTGGTGGTATCTATAGGGTTTTCTATATGGAAGATCTATATTCAATCTATTTTTGAATACATTTCTATGTAGAGGATCTATATTGAATCTATTTCTCACTTTCATTCTATAATTGTAAGTGATTTTATTTAGGTCATACATGAATGGTCTAGTGGTTGTCCCAACTTTCTTCAATTTAAGTCTGAATTTGGCAATAAGGAGTTCATGATCTGAGCTACAGTCAGCTCCTGGTCTTGCTTTTGCTGACTGTATAGAGCTTCTCCATCTTTGGCTGCAAAGAATATAATCAATCTGATTTCAGTGTTGACCATCTGGTGATGTCCACGTGTAGAGTCTTCTCTTGTGTTGTTGGAAGAGGGTGTTTGCTATGACCAATGCATTCTCTCTGCAAAACTCTGCTAGTCTTTGACCTGCTTTGTTTTATACTCCAAAGCCAAATTTGTCTGTTACTCCAGGTGTTTCCTGACTTCCTATTTTTACATTCCATTCCCCAATAATGAAAAGCACAGCATGGAATCAAGATTGATGGGAGAAATATCAATAACCTCAGATATGCAGATAACACCACCTTTGCAGCAGATAGCAAAGATGAACTAAATAGCCTCTTGACGAAAGTGAAACAGGAGAGTGAAAAAGTTGGCTTAAAACTCAATATTCAGAAAACTAAAATCATGTTATCTAGTCCCATCACTTCATGGGAAATAGATGGGGAAACAGTGACAGACTTTATTTTGGGGGACTCCTAAGTCACTGCAGATGGTGACTGCAGCAATGAAATTAAAAAACGCATAGTCCCTGGAAGAAACGTTATAACCAACCTAGATAGCATATAAAGCAGAGACATTACTTTGCCAAGAAAGGTCCATCTTGTCAAAGCTGTGTTTTTTTTTTTTTTCCAGTAATCATGTATGGGTGTGAGAGTTGCACTCTAAAGAAAGTTGAGTGTCAAAGAGCTGATGTTTTTGAACTGTGGTGTTGGAGAAGACTCTTCAGTGTCCCTTAGACTGCAAGGAGATCCAACCAGTCCATCCTAAAGGAAATCAGTCCTGAATATTCATTGGAAAGACTGATGCTGAAGCTGAGACTCCAATACTTTGGCCACCTAATTCAAAGACATGACTCATTTGAAAAGACTCTGTTGCCTCAAAAGACTGAAGGCAGCAGGATAAGGGGACAACAGAGGATGAGATAGCTGGATGGCATCACTGACTCAATGGACACAAGTTTGAGTAAACTCCAGGAGTTCATGGTGGACAGGGAGGCCTGGTGTGCTGCAGTCCATAGGGTGGCAAAAAGTTGGCCACAACTGAGTGACTGAGCTGAACTGATATAGAGGATCATGTCATCTGCAAGCAGTGAGAGTATTACTTCTTTTCCAATCTGTATAGATTTTATTTATTTTTCTTCTCTGGTTGCTCTGGCTAGGACTTCTAAAACTATGTTGAATAACACTGATGAGAGTGGGTACCCTTGTCTTGTTTCTGACTTTAGAGGAAATGCTTTCAAGCTTTTGCCATTGAGGATAATGCTTACTGTGGGTTTGTCATATACGGCTTTAAGTATGTTGAGGTATGTTTCTCCTATGTGTGCTTTCTGGAGAGTTTTTATTAGAAATGAGTGTTGAATTTTGCCAAAGGCTTTCCTTGCATCTATTGAGATAATTATATGGTTGTTATCTTTCAATTTGTTATTATGGTGTTTCACATTGCTTAATTTGTGAATATTGAAGAATCCTTCCATCCCTGGTATAAAGGCCCTGTGGTCATGATGTATAGTCTTTTTAATACGTTGTCGGATTATGTTTGCTAGAATTCTGTTGCAAATTTTTGAATCTATGTTCATCAGTGATATTGGTCTGTAGTTTTCTTTTTCTTTTTTGTATCTTTGTCTGGTTTTAGTATTAGGGTGATGGTGGGCTCATAGAATGAGTTTAGGAGGTTACATTCCTCTGCAATTTTCTGGAAGTGTTTGAGTGTGAAATTTGTTAGCTTTTCTCTAAATTTTTGGTGGAATTCATCTGTGAAGACATCTGGTCCTTTTGTTTGTTGGAAGATTTTTGTTTGTTGGAAGATTCTTCATTATAGTTTCAATTTCCCAACCTCAGATATGCAGATGACACCACCCTTATGGCAGAAAGTGAAGAGGAACTAAAAAGCTATTCTTTGGAAGGAAAGTTATGACCAACCTAGAAAGCATATTAAAAAGCAGAGACATTACTTTGCCAACAAAGGTCCGTCTGGTCAAGGCTATGGTTTTTCCAGTAGTCATGTATGGATGTGAAAGTTGGACTGTGAAGAAAGCTGAGTGCTGAAGAATTGATGCTTTTGAACTGTGGTGTTGGAGAAGACTCTTGAGAGTCCCTTGGACTGCAAGGAGATCCAACCAGTCCATCCTAAAGGAGATCAGTCCTGGGTGTTCATTGGAAGGACTGATGCTGAAGCTGAAACTCCAGTACTTTGGCCACCTGATGCGAAGAGTTGACTCATTGGAAAAGACCCTGATCCTGGGAGGGATTGGGGGCAGGAGGAGAAGGGGACAACAGAGGATGAGATGGCTGGATGGCATCACCGACTCAACGGGCATGAATTTGAGTAAACTGTGGGAGCTGGTGATGGACAGGGAGGCCTGGCGTGCTGCGATTCTTAGGGTCGCAAAGAGTCAGACATGACTGAGCGATTGAACTGAACTGAATGTGTTTGTAAATATTTATTTCTTCTGGTTCAGTTTTGGAAGGTAATACTTTTCTGAGAATTTGTCCTTTTCTTCCAAGTTGTCCATTTTATTGGCATAAACTTGCTCATAGTAGTCCCTTATGATGTGTTGTATTTCTGTGTTGTCTCTTGTGATATCTCCATTTTCATGTCTAATTTTATTGAACTGATTGTTCTCCCTCTCTTTCTTGATGAGTTTGGCTAATGGCTTGTCTATTTTCTTTATCTTCTCAAAGAATGAGCTTTTAATTTTGTTGCTCCTTTTGTTTCTTTTTCAATTACTTCTACTCTGATTTTTATGATTTCTTTTCTTGTACTAACTTCGGGGTTCTTCTATTCTTCTTCTCCTAGTTGTTTTAGGTATAAAGTTATGTTGTTTCTTTGATGTTTATCTTGTGTATTTCATTGCTATGAACCTCCCTCTTAGCACTGCTTTTACTGAATCCCATAGGATTTGAGTTGTGTTTTCATTTTCATTTGTTGCTATACATATTTTTGTTTCCTTTTTTATTTCTTCTATGATCTGTTTTTATTCAGGGCATGTTGATTAACCTCCATATGTGTGTGTTTTTTATATTTTTTTTTCCTGTAGTTGACATATAATCTTAGCATATTGTGAATAGATGCTTGAAATGATTTATTTATTTATTTACTTTTTATTTACCATGGATAGATTTATGGTCTAGGATGTGACCTATGCTGGAGGATGTTCCATGTGCACTTGAGAAAAAAGTGAAATCCACTGTTTCAGGGTGAAATTCCCTGTAGATATCAATTAGGTCTAACTGGCTCATTGTACTCTTTAAAACTTGTTTTTCCTTGTTAATTTTCTGTTTGGTTGATATACCCATAGGTGTGATTGGGGAACTAAAGTCCCCCACTATTATTTTGTTACTGTTAATTTTACCTTTCACACTTGTTACCATTTGCCTCATGTTTTGAGGTGCTCCTATATTGGGTGCATACATAGTTATAATTGTTATATCTCCTTCTTGTATTGATCCTTTGATCATTATGTAGAGTCCTTCTTTGTCTCTTATCACTATCTTTATTTCAAAGTCTATTTTATATGATATGAGTATTGGTACTCCTGCTGTTTCTTGGTCTCCATTCATATGAAATATCTTTGTCCAGCCCCACACTTTAAGTCTGTATGTGTCCCTAGGTTTGAGGTGGGTCTCTTGTAGACAGCACATATAGGGGTCTTGTTTTTGTATCCATTCAGCCAGTCTTTGTCTTTTGGTTGGAGATTGTAACCTATTTACATTTAAGGTAATTATTGATAAATATGATCTCATTACCATTTATTTTGTGGGTTTGGGTTCTTTTTTATAAACCTTTTCTGTGTTTCCTGTCTAGAGACGATCCTTCAGCACTTGTTGAAGAGTTGTTTCGGTGGTGCTGAATTCTTTTTTTTTTTTTTTTTGCTTGTCTGGAAAGCTTTTGAGTTCTCCTACATATCTCTGAGTGAGATCCTTGGCTGGATAGAGTACCCTAACCCTAACCCTAACCCTAACCCTAATAGGTTTTTCCTTTTCATCATTTTATGTCCTGCCATTCCCTTCTGATATAAAGAGTTTCTATTGAAAGATCAGCTGTTTTCCTTATGGGGCTCACCTTGTATTTCATTTGTTGTCTTCCACTTGCTTCTTCTAATATTTGTTTTTTTTTGTGTTTAATTTTTGTTAGTTTGATTAATATGTGTCCTGGGATGTTTCACCTTGGGTTTATCCTGTTTGGGACTCTCTGGGTTTCTTGGACTTGGGTGGCTATCTCCTTCCCCATTTTAGGGAAGTTTTCAACTATTATCTCCTCAAGTAGATTCTCATGCCCTTTCTTTTTGTCTTCTTCCTGGACACCTATCATTCAACTATTGGTATGGTTAACATTGTCCCAGTGGTCTCTGAGGTTGTCCTCGTTTCTTTTAATTCCTTTACTTCTCTACCTCATTTATTTCCACCATTCTATCTTCCACCTCACTTATTCTCTCTTCTGCCTCAGTTATTCTACAGTTGGTTCCCTCTGCTGCTGCTGCTAAGTCGCTTCAGTCGTGTCCAACTCTGTGCGACCCCACAGATGGCAGCCCATGGGATCCCCCATCCCTGGGATTCTCCAGGCAAGAACACTGGAGTGGGTTGCCATTTCCTTCTCCAATGCATTTAAGTGAAAAGTGAAAGTATAGTCGCTCAGTCATGTCCGACCCTTCCCAACCCCATGGACTGGAACCTACTAGGCTCCTCCATCCATGGGATTTTCCAGGCAAGAGTACTGGAGTGGGTTGCCATTCCCTCCTCCATTGGTTCCCTCTAGGATGCTTTTAATATCAGTTATTGCATTTTTCATTGTTGACTGACTCTTCTTTACTTCTTCTAAGCTGTTAAACATTTCTTGCATCTTTTCAATCCTTGTCTCTAGTCTATTTATTTGTAACTACATTTTTTTTTTTCAAGAATTTGGATCACCTTTACTATCATCATTCTGAACTATTTTTCAGGTGGATTCCCTATCTCCTCCTCTTCTGTTTGGTTTGGTGGGTTTTTGTCATTTTCCTTCCCCTGCTGAATATTTTTCTAACTTTACATTTTGTTTAGATTGCTGTGTTTGGGATGCCCTTCCTACAGGCTGAAAGTTTGTGGTTCCTCTTAATTATGGAGTCTGCTCCCTGTGGGTGGGGTTGGAGCAGTGAGTTGTCAAGGTTTCCTGGTTGGAGGAAGTTGTCTATGTGACCTTGTGGGTGGAGTGGGATGTCTTCTCTGGAGTGCAATGAAGTGTACACTAGTGAGTTTTGGGGTGTCTATGGGCTTGGCATGGCTTTGGGCAGTCCATCTTTTAAAGTTCAGAGTTGTGTTTCTGTTTTGCTGGAGAATTAGTTTGATGTGTCTTGCACTGGAACTTGTGAGCTCTTTGATGGAATTTGGTTTCAGTGTAGGTATGGAGACTTGGATGAGCTCTTTTCTATTAATTTTCTTTGATGTCAGGAGTTCTCCTATGTTCTAAAATTCTGGAGTTAAGCCTCCTGCCTTTTGGTTTCTGTCTTTCTCTTACAGTAGCCTCAAGAGTTCTCCATCCATACAACACAGAAGATAAAACCCCTAGGTTAATGTCAAAGCAACTCTCCACAACCATGAACACCCAGAAATATTTATAGAGTTATATAGAGAAAAGAAGAGAAAGCAGGGAAATAGATGTGACCAGGAGGAGAAAAGGGAGAGACATGTTTTATTTTTAAGAAATACTTTGTATAATTTTAATGTGAACTGATCACAAAGTATTTTTAAATGATAGTCTACTCTGGTTATTCTGAGATGTTCGTATTGGCTATATATGAATCAAACATAATGTTTCAACACACTGCTGCCCTGATAGTTTTTCAGTTCTCTGTATTACATTAAACTTTATTCCATCTTAATAATGGCAATATCACATGCTCCAACTGTCACTTTACCCATGAAAGAATGATTTTACCTTAACCTGATTTAGTAACAAAATGTATTTGCAACTCATGTGAACATAAAATGTCTCTCTGATTACCCTAATATCATCTTATAACATTTTAAAATTTTCTTCCATTTCTATGCGTATCTTTGATTGATATTTAGATTAAAACAACTTTGACTAAATTTTAACTTTCCTGTCCCTTAGCTGGACATATTCTTTTCCTCTAGGAATAAATTCTTTCTTCCCCTGCCTGACTCAGTGATTCTTAAAAAATAATAAAAAAAAAAAAAAGCAAATCTCAAATTAATTAATGCTACAAAATAATAAAACACTAAATTTGTGCTTAAATGTATAAATTCTTAAACCTTATTATGCCAGAAAAAAGAAATATATTTGATTTTTTCTTAATCTGTGAAATGTTCTCGTTTATTTTTAAGTAGAGGGCACATAAAAAAGGATTGATAGGATAAACACAATTAGTAGTTTCCTGGATATCTTTTCATGAAAAAAAAAGGAAAAGGAGGAAAAAAAGGAAAGGGAGGAAGGAAAATAGAGCATTAAATATCACAGTATCTCAAGTGCCAAGACTGAGAAGCAACGATGGGTTACTTTATACCTTCTACCCTTCCTTGTTGTTGTTCTTCACTCAGTCTTATCCAACTTTTTGAGGCCCCAGAACTGCAGAACAGAAGACTCCCTGTCCTTCACCATCTCCCGGAATTTGCTCAAACTCATTTCCATTGAGTAGTGTATGCAATCCAACCATCTCATCCTCTATCTTCCCATTCTCCTGCTTTCAATCTTTCCTGCATCAGGGTCTTTCCTAACGAATTGGCTCTTCACATCAGTACACCAAAGTATTGAAGTTTCAGCTTCAGCATAGTCCTTCCAATGAATATTCAGGACTGATTTTCTTTAGGATTGATTGTTTTGATCTCCTTGCAGTCCAAAGGACTCTCAATAATCTTATCTAGCACCATAGTTCAAAAGCATCAATCTCGGACACAGCTTTCTTATGGTCCACCTTTCATACCCATACAGGATTACTGGAAAAGTCATAGCTTTGACTATATGGACCTTTGTTGGCAAAGCAATTTATCTCCTTTTTAATTTACTGTCTAACTCTGTCATAGCTTTTCTTCCAAGGAGCAGGAACCTTTTAATTTCATGGCTGCAGTCAGGATCTGCAAGATTTTGGAGACCAAGATATTAAAGTCTGTCACTTTCATTATTTCCTCATCTGTTTGCCATGAAGTAATGGAACTGGAAGCCATGATCTTCAGATTTTGAATGTTGAACTTTAAACCAGTTTTATCACTCTTCACTTTGGCTTTTATCAAGAGGTAGCTTAGTTCTTCTTTGCTTTCTGCCATAATGGTGAAGTTATCTGCATATCTGTGATCATTTATATTTCTCTTGGCAATCTTGATTACCTCTTGTGCCTCATCTAGCCCAGCATTTTACATGATGTACTCTGCATGTAAGTTAATTATATATACAGTCTTGATACAATCCTTTCCCAATTCTGCACCAGTCTGTTGTTCCATGTCTTGTTCTAACTCTTGCTTCTTGACTTACGTACAGATTTCACAGGAGGCAGGTAAAATGGTCTGGTATTCCCATGTATTGAAGTTTTCAATAGTTTGTTGTAATCAAAATTGTCAAAGGCTTTATCATAGTCAATGAAGCAGAAGTAGTTTTTTTTTTTTTTTTTTTTAAATAATCTTTCTTTTTCTATGATCCAACAGATGTTGGCAATTTGATCTCTGGTTTCTCTGCATTTTCTTCTTCTTTTTTTTTTTAATACCAAGGTGATTTTTATATTTTTACTTTTTTCCACTTATTTTTATTAGTAGGAGGCTAATTACTTTACAATATTGTAGTGGTCTTTGCCATACATTGACATGAATCAGCCATGGATTTACATGTATTCCCCATCCCGATCCCCCCCTCCCAACTCCCTCTCCACCCGATCCCTCTGGGTCTTCCCAGTGCACCAGGCCCAAGCACTTGTCTCTTGCATCCAACCTGGGCTGGTGATCTGTTTCACCCTAGATAATATACATGTTTTGATGATGTTCTCTCCAAACATCCCACCCTCGCCTTCTCCCACAGAGTGCAAAAGTCTGTTCTGTACATCTGTGCCTCTTTTTCTGTTTTGCATATAGGGTTATCGTTACCATCTTTCTAAATTCCATATATATGTGTTAGTATACTGTATTGGTCTTTATCTTTCTGGCTTACTTCACTCTGTATACTGGGCTCCAGTTTCATCCATCTCATTAGAACTGATTCAAGTGAATTCTTTTTAATGGCTAAGTAATATTCCATGGTGTATATGTACCACAGCTTCCTTATCCATTCATCTGCTGATGACTGTTTCCATGTCCTGGCTATTATAAACAGTGCTGTGATGAACACTGGGGTGTACGAGTCCCTTTCAGATCTGGTTTCCTCGGTGTGTATGCACAGAAGTGAGATTGCTGGGTCATATGGCAGTTCTATTTACAGTTTTTTTAAGGAATCTCCACACTGTTCTCCATAGCGGCTGTACTAGTTTGCATTCCCACCAACAGTGTAAGAGGGTTCCCTTTTCTCCACACCCTCTCCAGCATTTATTGCTTGTAGACTTTTGGATAGCAGCCATCCTGACTGGCATGTAATGGTACCTCACTGAGGTTTTGATTTGCATTTCTCTGATAATGAGTGATGTTGAGCATCTTTTCATGTGTTTGTTAGCCATCTGTATGTCTTCTTTGGAGAAATGTCTGTTTAGTTCTTTGGCCCATTTTTTGATTGGGTCATTTATTTTTCTGGAATTGAGCTGCAGGAGTTGCTTGTATATTTTTGAGATTAATCCTTTGTCTGTTGCTTTGTTTGCTATTATTTTCTCCCAATCTCCCTGTCTTTTCACCATGCTTATAGTTTCCTTTGTTGTGCAAAAGCTTTTAAGTTTAATTAGGTCCCATTTGTTTATTTTTGCTTTTATTTCCAATATTCTGGGAGGTGGGTCATAGAGGATCCTACTGTGATTTATGTCTGAGAGTGTTTTGCCTATGTTCTCCTCTAGGAGTTTTATGGTTTCTGGTCTTACATTTAGATCTTTAATCCATTTTGAGTTTATTTTTGTGTATTGTGTTAGAAAGTGTTCTAGTTTCATTCTTTTACAGGTGGTTGACCAGTTTTCCCAGCACCACTTGTTAAAGAGGTTGTCTTTTTTCCATTGTATATCCTTGCCTCTTTTGTCGAAGATAAGGTGTCCGTAGGTTTGTGGATTTATCTCTGGGCTTTCTATTGTGTTCCATTGATCTATATTTCTGTTTTTGTGCTAGTACCATACTGTCTTGATGACTGTGGCTTTGTAGTATAGTCTGAAGTCAGGCAGGTTGATTCCTCCAGGTCCATTCTTCTTTCTCAAAATTGCTTTGGCTCTTCAAGGTTTTTTGTATTTCCATACAAATTATGAAATTATTTGTTCTAGTTCTGTGAAGAATACCATTGGTAGCTTGATAGGGATTACACTGAATCTATAGATTGCTTTGGGTAATATAGCCATTTTAACAATATTGTATCTTCAAATCCATGAACACGGTATATTTCTCCATCAGTTTGTGTCCTCTTTGATTTCTTTCATCAATGTTTTATAGCTTTCTATGTATAGGTCTTTTGTTTCTTTAGGTAGATATACTCCTAAGTATTTTATTCTTTTTGTTGCAATGGTGAATGGTATTTTTTTTTTTTAAATTTCTCTTTCTGTTTTCTCATTGTTCATGTATAGGAATGCAAGGGATTTCTGTGTGTTAATTTTATATCCTGCAACTTTACTATATTCGTTGATTAGCTCTAGTAATTTTCTGGTAGAGTCTTTAGGGTTTTCTATGTAGTGGATCATGTCATCTGCAAACCTCTGCATTTTCTTAATGCAGCTTGAACATCTGGAAATCCTCAGTTCATGTGCTGTTGAAGCCTAGTTTGGGGAATTTTGAACATTACTTTGCTACCCTTCCTAGAATGCTTAATTCTGTGCAAGATATATGCATTATTTTGTACCAAATGCTTTTTTTTTTCTTACGGAAAATTAGAATTTCAAAACTTTTTCTTAGCCTAGCTAATATGCCCTAGTTATCTGAATATAGTGCCAACAGTTTAATGAAGTACAACTGAAGGTATGATGATAAATGTTTTTGAAATTTATTAAATCTTAAATGAACCCCCAAAGATATTTCTTTAAAATCCAATTTCGTCTTTTAAAATTTATAACTGTTGTAAATTGTAATACTAAATCAAGTATGCTTTTTCTTCAAAATAAAGAAGCATTAAAGATTTGTTAAATAATTACTATGCAAACAAGTCAGTGTTTATTTCATACTGTGTTCTTAATCCCTTTTTAGAGTTGAGCTTTACAATAAATTGCTTTAAATGTTTTTGTTAATATTCTTCTCCAGTGAATTTATTTCTAATGTGATATTCCATAACTTAGAGACAGAAATGGCAGCCCACTCCAGTATTCTTGCCTGGAGAATCCCGGGGACAGAGGAGCCTGTTGGGGCTATCTATGGGGTCGCACAAGGTCAGACATGACTGAGCGACTTAGCAGCAGCAGTAGCATTCCAGAACCAGTTTTTTGAAATAAATTCCATTTCAAAACCAAAGCAATCAAACTCAAAGGAGACTGCAGATATAACCAAAAACAAGACATAAATGCATGCTTCTTTTCAAGACAATAAAGCAGTGGTATATAAAACAGTGCAGACACTCTTGCAAAAAAAAAAAAAAAAAAGACTCAATGTACCAAATAAATTTTGAGCAGTTGTCTATCTAAGGAAAACTCTGTGTGTATTTCTGTGCATATATGCATATATCTGTACATGTGTTCATGTGTATACATGCATGTGTGTATTGTGGGTGTTCATTCTCAAATGTATGAAAATAGCATATTTACCTTTGGAACCATACCCATGCATATATCTGCTTCTCTCTGTGTGGAGAAACAGGAAAAAAGAAATATAAGGAAAATTAAAAAAAAAAAAAAAAGGAAGAATCTTTTGGAGAAATTAATCATACCTTATTCTCAACGAAAGCAGTGGAATTGACCTCAATTCCCTATCATATCACTCTCACGCTGCCCTTTAGAAGAACATTATGAGCAGTGAAGTCCTCTACAATGAGTAAGTTTTTAGGGACCTTATGATTTTATTTCAGTCTCTAGTAGACAAATAGTATGCATTGCAGAAACAAGTTAGCCTTTGCCTTCGGAAATTACTGGATGAGGACTTTCATTAATTTCTTCTTTAAGAAATGTCACCAACCAATTATCACAATACTTACAAAAGCGAGTTTTACATTTCCATGTACATGTGATTTGATAAATTAAATCAGAAATGAGATATTTGCAGTATGTTAGATCTATGGTGATTTTTTCAATTTACTTTTAAGGCCTTATATAAAGCAATACTACCAATAACAGCATTAAAAACTAATTTTTTTGTTAAGCACTTAGTAAATGTCAGAAACATATACCATATCTTCTAATCTCTAAAAAAATTATGAGGATCTAGATATTCTTTTTCCCCCCTATTTAAATATGAAGAAATGGATGTGGAGAAACTGAGTCAGTCTATGAACACAAGGAAAGTTACAAATAATTTTTTAAGTGATAACCAGACTTTGGGTTATCTTCAAGCAGATGATTCTTCCCAACTTGACTGAGAAAGTAATCATCTATTCACTCCTCACTACTCTGTCTGATTTTTTTTTTTCCTAAGTCTTAGATCTCCACCTTTCTGAATACAATTGCAATAGTTTGAAATGTGATGGTTTCCATTCAAGTAAAGTCAAGAAACCTCCAAATCCACTGATGGCAGGAAAATGTGACAGAAAATGTGTTTAATAATTTCTTCCCCATTCAAGTCTCCTTTAGCAAAATATTCTCCAAAAAAAATCCTTCTCTTTCTTCTCCTTCTTTCCACTCCTTGCAAGGTACATCAAAGAGTTAAAGAGGATGACTGGTTCTGAGGAGTCCTTAACCTTTACTGGTATGCCCCATATGCTTTAACACAACTGGTCTCACCAGCTGCCTGGGTGTCAGCCTTTGACTTCACAGAGTTTCAACTCAAGCACCCAAGGCTAGTGTAACAAGTAGCTTTTTTTTTTTTTTTTTTTGTCCTGTAAATGCACTGTACCCTGCAACTGCCAAGCCTCAATGAAAAGCTCTGCTGATTCACTGAAATTCAAGACTGTCCCACAAAACATCTTTTTGTTTTTAGTCTACAGCCTCTGCAGGACACACTGGCACTTTTTCTCAGCCTCCTTTGCTGTGATAATAGGGAATATGGAAGTAGACTGGTTCTCTCTCCCTTTCTGCCTAAAACTTCACTGATGACATTCTGGTTCTAACACAGCCTTAAGACAGAGCTGTAATGTGAAGAGCAAACAAGTTGGAAGACCAACCATCTGATATTACCATCCTGATTTTCTGGGACTTAAGGAGTTTCGTGATACAGGACTTTCAGTGCTAAAATCTGGATGGTTCACACTACATACAAGATAATATCTAAAAATCCTCACCAATCTGGAATGTGCAAGAGAGACCAGGGCATGTGGCGTGCAGCAAAGGAGAAAAAGTGTTCAGAGTTTGGATTTGGCATTCTGACAATCATGGGGTATTTTCACACACCATCTCCTTGGCACCCTCAGTGAGAGTGTGCAAATGTAGGTTAATAAAGAAAAGTGGACTCCAGTAAGATGTGCTGTGCACTTTTGAGGATGTTATTTGGATTCAACGTTATAAAGTGTTTTAAATATTACAGGGAAGGATTTCATTTACTTTGACTAATTTTGCCTTTTTGAACATTTTTACAGATGGACATCATTCATAGTAATTATATGTAGCATTTTATTATCTTACTAGATGCCACACTCTTCATTTTATGCAGTATTCAGTTAGGTTATTTTCAAAATATTTACTCTTGAAAGTTTTACTCTTCATTAATTGTCAAAATTTGCTCTTGATTGTTCCTATTAAAAATAACTCCAAAGTTTTTATCTCAATAATTTGTACATTATTAAATAATTACATCTTGTTTTATTTTTATTTTAACCACAGTTCTCTCTTTACCTGTGAAATGTCTTTAGGAACACTAGTTCATTTTTGTTCTCAATTGTTAAAATTTTCTGACCTTGCAATGCAACTGATTATATGTTGAGGTGAGATAGTACAAATGCAATCAAATTATTAGCATTATATATCCTAAAATAGGATGATTCTTCTTATACATTTTGATTCACTTCACATTTTCATTATTTTCATTGCAACAGTAGGTTGAATGACAAGAAAACTACATTTGGATAAAACTAAATAGATACACTAAAAGCCTCTTGATGAAAGTGAAAGAGGAATGTGAAAAAGTTGGCTTAAAGCTCAACATTAAAAAAAAAAAAAAAAAAAAAAAAAAAGCTCAACATTCAGAAAACTAAGATCATGGCATCTGGTCCCATCACTTCATGGGAAATAGATGGGGAAACAGTGGAAGTAGTGTCAGACTTAATTTTTTTGGGCTCCAATATCACTGCAAATGGTAATTGCAGCCATGAAATTAAAAGATGCTTATTCCTTGGAAGGAAAGTTATGACCAAACTAGACAGCATATTAAAAAGCAGAGACATTACTTTGCCAACAAAGGTCCGTCTAGTCAAGGCTATGGTTTTTCCAGTGGTCATGTATGGATGTGAGAGCTGGACTGTGAAGAAAGCTGAGTGCTGAAGAATTGATGCTTTTGAACTGTGGTGTTGGAGAAGACTCTTGAGAGTCCCTTGGACTGCAAGGAGATCCACCCAGTCTATCCTAAAGGAGATCAGTGCTGGGTGTTCATTGGACAGACGCTGAAGCTGAAACTCCAATACTTTGGCCACCTCATGCGAAGAACTGACTCATTGGAAAAGACCCTGGTGCTGGGAGGGATGGGGGGCAGGAGGAGAAGGGGACGACAGAGGATGAGATGGCTGGATGGCATCACCGACTCGATGGACATGGTTTGAGGAGACTCCGGGAGTTGGTGATGGACACAGAGCCCTGGCGTGCTGCGATTAATGGGGTCACAAGGCATTGGACACGACTGAGCGACTGAACTGAACTGAAATAGATACAGTTGCATTTACAAAGGTGTAAAGATAAGTTATTAATTGTACTGAGTAAAGATAAACTAACAGAAGTGATGAGGATGTGTTCATCATGACACTGAATCCACAAGATGATTCCTCTGTAGAGTGATCAGTGAAGGATGTCATGTTTGAAGCAAAGATCACTTTCCCAAATCCTTTCTATTTCTTAATATTTACCTATCTCATTGCAAATAGATTAATTTTCTACTACTACTACCATAGATAGATGTAAGAACATTTCTCCCCTGTCCACACCAAATGGAATGTCTTCCTTTGCCCAAAATGCAGGCTATTTAGTAAAACAGAAATAGACATAGCTCCATCACCCATTTTTTTCAAGCACAGTGTAGAGGGAAAAAGAGGAATCTGTGTAATAAAGGAATGGGATATCATGATTTTTCGTCCTTCCAGTCAGGGTACTGCAAAAACTGTACTGCCAGGGACAGAGAAACTGGGTCTGTGCCCTCAAATCAGGGCAAGAAAAGTTAACTCCAACAGTGCATTTCCACAAGCATATTTACATAAATATCAACTTTGCACAGATTCTGTTTCCCTAGGTTACCACTGAGAGAGGAGAGTTATGGAGTCTTTCCTCTGTCCTTGTTCTAATCAAAACAGCCAAGCACTCAAGGGCCAGCTGCCCAAGCATTAGTGACCCAACATTTTTTTCTTCAACTTCCTGACAGAATCCAACCATACTCTTACACTTTGATATTAGCATTCACCCCTGCATAGTGGTCCCTGAGAGAGTTGTGAGGATGTCCAGGCTTCCCCAAGGGGGCCCTGGTCTCCATTAATAGAGCTAGAGCACAGAGTAAACACAGTGTTTGCACTCATCAAAGACCTTTGAATAACTTTCCTAATAAATTACCTTTTTTTTTGAAGTAATTACTCTATTAAATGAAAGAAAGGACAGAACAGTTGGAGTTCAAATGGATGATACCTACTTAGTTATGGATTCTGTGAGACAATATATTATACTCTATCTTTTATTCAGAAGATTGGGATAAAATCATCTGTGGAAGTGATGCATGCATTTTAAATAATGCAAGATACTATAGTTATTGTACCAAAATGTGTGTTCCAGTATACAGTCTGGATGACAAGAGAGATAAGGAAAAAATATCTTAAGATAATTCCAAGACAGCAGTGTGTTGCAATAGAAGTTTTAAAAAGATGTTGGGGATCAGAGGAGTGAAATTAGCCCAAGGTTCCTGAGGATCAAGGAGGCGGTGATTGTTCAAGGCAGAGCAGGACTTTTCTGTTGAGGATAATAAGAGAGCATCATGCTCTGACAGGCCATATCTTTCTTGGAAAAAGAACTTTATCCCTGTTGTTAGAGATGTGAGAAGCAGGACATGAGGGTGAATGGTAGGTTGGGGACAAGCTCCACTGGGAATTCAAGGTTATCTTAATTTTTCTTCTATTTTATAAGCCAGATATTACTCTGATGTGTGTATGTGTGTGTCATATAAAGATTCATCTAACATGTTTTAAAGAAGTTGTAAATGAGCCTAAGACCAACCTGTCTTTATTAAAAATGTTCCTTCCCCCAGGACACCTTCATCAAGAACTGTCATATCTATAGAAAAAAACACTGAAGATCTATTTTATTTAAATTCAAATCTATTAATTTTGATCATTATTTCCTATTATCTATCTCAGGATTTTCAGGACGACTTTTTTTGTACACCTACTTGTTGTTCATAATAGGATAAAAGTTCATATGAATAGCATTGAGCTCCATCCAGGAATGTTGATTCTGCTCTGGGTAAAAGTGCTGCTCTCTGTGGTTTCACACATAGGATATAAACCACAAAGGATTACAATGATGTCTCAAATCCAACACAACTTTGTTTTCAACTGAAGACTAAAAACAAATTTGAAAATTAGAATTGTCCTTGTCCTCACAAGCATAAATCATTCTTTAAAGCATACATATCGTTAAAATAAATATTGCAAATACGCTTGGTACATTAATACACCTTAAATTTGTGGAAATAACATTAGTCCTAAGGTATTTGGGAAAAGGGTATGAAACAGTATAGCTTGAATTCTTGCTTGGTCTCATCTCTCATTCTTATTTTATATGTATCTAATCATTAAAAACCAAAGTTCTTATTTAAAAGTTTCAGACTGAAAATAAGTGCTTACAAACAGCAGTAAATTAAAAGTAAAGTTTTGGTGCTCTTGAAGAATTTAAATATTGCATAAATGAAATCTAAAAGCCAAAGGGACCTGGAACAACTATTTGGAGTTTAATTTCACAACAAACATTGAAACTAAAATTTCAACTAAAATTAAAAATATAAAATAGTCAATATCTGAAAAAACTGGGGGTCACTTTATGAGTCTATTATGGCAGAATAAATGTTTAGATCTGTTTTAGGTAGAAAATAATATTTGCTTAATAATTTGCTAGAAAGATTTTCAATAAAACAAGCCTCAGTGTAAATATTATGTCGGTATAAGTTTGAATGCATTTTTGTAACTTTTATAAATTTTATAAGTAGATAATATACTTATATAGATATGCAAAATAAGCTTAAAGTTTACTTTATGGCATGATTTATTCTAGATTGCTATTTATAAAAGCAGATTAATCCACCTTTATGCAGATAAATTTTCAAATGTATAACCCTAGTGCTTATCTTTTATTTTTATTTTAATGAAGTTTTCTTTGGATGATAAACATTATGCCAAAAATGCATTGTTGTTTGTTTGTTTGTTTGTTTTTATTAGTTGGAGGCTAATTACTTCACAACATTTCAGTGGTTTTTGTCATACATTGATATGAATCAGCCATAGATTTACACGTATTCCCCATCCCGATCCCTCCTCCCACCTCCCTCTCCACCCGATTCCTCTGGGTCTTCTCAGTGCACCATGCCTGAGCACTTGTCTCATGCATCCCATTGTTTATCGTTTAGCTATTTCAGTTCAGTTCAGTTCATTCTATCAGTCATGTCCGACTCTTTGCGACCCCATGAATCGCAGCACGCCAGGCCTCCCTGTCCATCACCAACTCCTGGAGTTTACCCTAACCCATGTCCATCAAGTCGGTGATGCCATCCAGCGATGTCATCCTCTGCCGGCCCCTTCTCATCCTGCCCTCAATCTTTCCCAGCATTAGGGTCTTTTCCAATGAGTTAACACTTCACATGAGTTGGTCAAAGTACTGGAGTTTCAGATTCAGCATCAGTTATTCCAATGAACACCCAGGACTGATCTCCTTTAGGATGGGCTGGTTGGATCTCCTTGCAGTCCAAGGGACTCTCAAGAGTCTTCTTCAACACCACAGTTCAAAAGCATCAATTTTTCGGCGCTCAGCTTTCTTCACCGTCCAACTCTCACATCCATACATGACCACTGGAAAAACCATAGCCTTGACTAGACAGACCTTTATTGGCAAAGTAATGTCTCTGCTTTTAAATATGCTATCCAGGTTGGTCATAGCTTTTCTTCCAAGGAGCAAGTGTCTTAATTTCATGGTTGCAATCACCATCTGCAGTGATTTTGGAGCCCCTCAAAATAAAGTCAGCCACTGTTTCCACTGTCTCCCCATCTATTTCCCATGAAGTGATGGGACCGGATGCCATGATCTTTGCTTTCTGAATGTTGAGCTTTAAGCCAACATTTGCACTCTCCTCTTTCACTTTCGTCAAGAGGCTTTTTAGTTCCTCTTCACTTTCTGGCATAAGAGTGGTGTTGCCTGCATATCTAAGGTTATTGATATTCCTCCCAGCAATCTTGATTCCAGCTTGTGCTTCTTGCAGTCCAGTGTTTCTCATGATGTACTCTGCATATAAGTTAAATACGCAGGGTGACAATATACAGCCTTGACTTACTCCTTTTCCTATTAACTATTTCAACTGCTGCTTATTTTTACTACTTTTTAGCTATTAGCGATATTCTTATTGTTAGCATTCTAAACTTGAAGCCATTGTTTTATCTGATAATTCTCTACTATCAGTTTAAGTAATCTAATTACTTCTCAGATTTATAGCCACTAGAATAATCCAGGAATTCATCATTTTATACCTGAGAAAGAAACTGGTCTAGGATTTTCAAGGTTTTCTTTTTGCTCCCTCTTTAGTTATATGTTAAGCTATCAAAAACATTTTCCTAAAGCATAACTTTGAAAAAGGTATCCAGGTAACAAAATGTTAAAACACTCCAATGCCTTTTTGAAATAAATATTATGTTTATACAAAAAGTGTATAAGATGTTTATATAAAGAAATAAATATATGTTTACACAGAATGTGGGGTTTTCCAAAGTAAACCAAAAGACCCAGTGTTTCTTTCCTATAGTAAAATTAACCCCCAAATAGCACAATAGAATACAATTATATAATATTCTAAGAAAATATTAGTCAGTTCAGTTCAGTTCAGTTGCTCATTCATGTCTGACTCTTTCCGACCCCATGAACCGCAGGACGCCAGGCCTCCCTGTCCAACACCAACTCCCGGAGTGTACTCAAACTCATGTCCATCGAGTTGGTGATGCCTTCCAGCCATCTCATCCTCTGTTGTCCCCTTCTCCTCCTGCCCCCAACCCTCCCATAATCAGGGTCTTTTCCAATGAGTCAACTCTTTGTATGAGGTGGCCAAAGTATTGGAGTTTCAGCTTCAGCATCAGTCCTTCCAATGAACACCCAGGGCTGATCTCCTTTAGGATGGACTGGTTGGATCTCCTTGCAGTCCAAGGGACTCTCTAGAGTCTTCTCCAACACCACAGTTTAAAAGCAGCAATTCTTCTGCACTCAGCATTCTTCACAGTCCAACTCTCACATCCATACATGACCACTGGAAAAACTATAGCCTTGACTAGACGGACCTTTGTTGGCAAAGTAATGTCTCTGCTTTTTAATATGCTTTCTAGGTTGGTCATAACTTTCCTTCCAAGGAATAAGCATCTTTTAATTTCATGGCTGCAGTCACCATCTGCAGTGATATTGGAGTCCAAAAAAATAAAGTCTGACACTGTTTCCACTGTCTCCCCATCTATTTCCCACGAAGTGATGGAACCAGAGGCCATGATCTTAGTTTTCTGGATGTTGAGCTTTAAGCCAACTTTTTCACTCTCCTCTTTCACTTTCATCAGGAGGCTTTTTAATTCCTCTTCACTTTCTGTCATAAGGCTGGTATCATCTGCATATCTGAGGTTATTTATATTTCTCCCAGCAATCTTGATTCAAGCTTGTGCTTCTTCCAGCCCAGCATTTCTCATGATGTACTCTGCATATAAGTTAAATAAGCAGGGTGACAATATACAGCCTTGATGTACTCCTTTTCCTATTTGGAACCAGTCTGTTGCTCCATGTCCAGTTCTGACTGTTGCTTTCTGACCTGCATACAGGTTTCTCAAGAGGCAGGTCAGGTGGTCTGGTATTCCCATCTCTTTCAGAATTTTCCACAGTTTATTGTGATCCACACAGTCAAAGGCTTTGGCACAGTCAATAAAGCAGAAATAGATGTTTTTCTGGAACTCTCTTGCTTTTTCAATGATCCAGCAGATGTTGGCAATTTGATCTCTGGTTCCTCTGCCTTTTCTAAAACCAGCTTGAATATCTGGAAGTTCACGGTTCGTGTATTGCTAAAACTTGGCTTGGAGAATTTTGAGCATTACTTCACTAGCATGTGAGATGAGGGCAATTGTGCAGTAGTTCGAGCATTTTCACTCTGATTTTCAATTATTAATAGTACTAATTTTTTTTTCCTCTGATGCATTAAGCATTAGACTTTTCTTTTCCTCAACTCCAGCATTTTATATACTCAGCTGTGAAATGTCAAAATGTGTGTGGAAGAGAGAAAAAGTGAAAAAAGGCACAATGTCTATAATTATGTTTCTTGGGGCAGATAACTTGGGTCCCTTGCATCTGCCATCATTGGTCATGAGACTTTGGACACTTAACATTTTCTAGCTTCACTTACCTCTTTTATAAATAACATGTATTTTAGCAGTATTATTTGCAGACAGTAAAGTCCAAGCAAAAAGGTAATTGTTAGAGGGTATCAGTTAGTTTGCAGAATTCCGAGGTAACCATTAGAAAAAAAACAAAAAACAAAAAACAGATGGATGTGGTATAAAAGAAAGGACAGAGCCTGAAGAGAGTCTGACCATGACTTGATTTTCCCCATAGAATCCTTTTCCTGCATAGCATCTAAGCACCAAAGACCAGGTACAACTTCAAATTTGCTCAAATCTGCTTTCCAATTTTTTATGGTACATCTGTGTAAAAGAATACAGGTTCTTATGCATACTTGCTCAAACACTTCAGTCATGTCTGACTATTTGTGACCTACAGGCTGTAGCCAGCCAGGTGCCTCTGTCCATGGGATTCTCCATTCAAGAATACCGGAGTGGATTGCCTTGCCAACCTCTAGGGGTTCTTCCCAACCCAGGAATCAAACCCGTATCTCCTGCATTTCAGGCAGGTTCTTTTACCCACTGAGGCCCTGGGAAGCCCCCAAATTTAGTTTCCTGCACTGTAGAATGTGTTGTTGTTGTTGAGTCACTAAGTCGTGTCCAACTCTGAGATTCCATGGAGTATAGCCCACCAGTCTCCTCTGTCCATGGTGTTTCCCAGGCAAGAATACTGGAGTGGGTTGCCAGTTCCTTTTCCAGGAGATCTTCCTGACCCAGGTATCGAACCCATATATCCTACATTGGCAGGTGGGTTCATTACCATTGAGCCTCCAGGATAGTTTCTAGAATCTGATTTTAAACCTCCGCATTTTTTAATTAAGGAAGACGTCCTACAATATTTGTTGAATGGCCATTGGGTCATTTCACTGTAATAAAAGGAAAAAGACTGCTTATGATATTATGACCACTAAGGACTATAGTATGTCACCTACATTTTAGAGGTAGTAAGCTTTCAAATATTAGGTTTTCAGATATCAGCAAATAGCTATTTTCACTTAACTTTGCCTTGACCACGTGGGTCCTAATCAGACTTAAAAAAAAAATAAGAAAAATGTGAACTAAGTCTTTTATCTCCTTAGTTTTATTCCTGGATATTTTTTTTCTCTCTCTTTGATGCAATGATAGGTGGGGTTGGTTTGTTAATTTTTTCTTGTGATAGTTTGTTCTTATTGTATAGAAATGCAGTAGATTTCTGCATATTAATCGTGTGTCCTACAAATTCATTAATGAGCTCTAGTAGCTTTTTGGTGTTACCTTTAGGATGTTCTATTATAGAGTTATGCCATCTGTATATAATGACAGTTTCACTTTTTTTTTTCCCCCAGTTTGGATTCCTTGTATTCCTTTTTTTTTTTTTTTTTTTTTTTTTGTCTGATTGCTGTGGCTAGAAATCCCAATAAGATATATGGGTAGGTTATTTATTTGAGATTTTTCTGATTTCCTGAGGTAGATTTTTATTGTTATAAACTGCCTCTTTAGAAATTATTTTACTGCATCTCATAAATTTTGGATTATGTGCTTTCTTTTTCATTTATCTCCAGGTATTTTTTTTTTCATCTGATTTCTTCAGTGATTCATTGGCTATTTAGTAAATTGTGGTAAATTGCTTAGCCACACATGTTTGTTTTTTTTGTTGTGTGTGTGTGTGTGTGTGTTTTTGTTGTTGTTGTTGATTTCTAATCTTATAGAGTGTAGAAAAGATGATTGATATAATTTCAATTTTCTTAAATTTACTGAGATTTATTTTGTTACCTAGCATGTGCTCTATCCCGGAGAATATTCTATGTGCACTTATAAAAGAATGCATATTCAGCTGGTCTGGATAGAGTATGATATATTTATTTGTTAAGTCCATTTGGTCTAATGCATCATGTGAAGACAGGCCATTTATAAATTTTCTAATTTGATGACTTATTTATTGATGTCAGCAGGTTGCTAATCTCTCTACTATTATTGGCTATTTCTCCCTTTGTGTCTGTTATTATTTGCTTTATATATTTGAATGTTATTGCTACTGACAATTTCTTACTTTTTATCTGTTAATACTTGCTTTATGTATTTAAATGATCCTATATTGGGTATATATATATATATATATATATATATATATATATATATATATATATATATATATATATATATGTATATATATATGTAGGTATATATATATATATATGTATGTATATATATATATATGATTGTTATACGTTTTTCTATGGAGTGATCCCTTGATCATTATGTAGTGTCCTTTGTGTCTCTTGTTACAGTCTTTGTTTTAAAGTTTATTTTGTGTGATGCCAAGTATTCTTACACCTTTTGCAAGGAATACATTTTTCTATCCCTTACCTTTCAATCTGTGTATATTTACACCTGAAAAGTGTTTCTTCCAGGGAGTATTTGGTCTTATTTTTGTATCCATTCTCACTGTGTCTTTTTATTGGAACATTTAGCAATTTATATAAAGTGATTATTGATAATATGTATTTGTTGCCATTTTGTTAGTTGTTTGAGGTTATTTTCCATTCTTTTTAGTTCTTTTATTCTATTTGTTGTTGTTGTTGTTGTGATCTGATGGCTTTCTTTAGTATGTCTGGATTCTTTTATCTTACATGTGTATGTATATCTACTATACCTTTTTGTTTTTTCATTGCCATGAGATTTATATTTAGCACTCTGTACATGATTATTTTAAGTTGTTGATCTGCTAATGTCAAACATATTTCAACATCCCTAAATCTTTATTCCCTTCACCACAATTACTGTTTTTGCCACCATAATTTGCATAATTTTTGGTATATCTTTTAACTGCTTACTGCGGATATAGGAAAAAAAATAGGTCATCATAAAAATGTCTACAAATCCTCTGATCATCCTTTACAATAGTTACCTTGAACAGTTTTGTGAATTGGTTGCCTATCTCCACTTCACTTAGTTCTTTTAGGGTTTTAGCTTGTTCCTTATTTTGAAAGTTCTTCCTCAGGTTTATTTTTCCTAATTCTCTCGTTTTTATTTCCATGTATCTGGTTTTTTGGTTATGCTTCTTAATCTTTAAGAAGTGGCCTTTTTAAGAGATATGCTATGTGTCCCAACAATGCATTCCTATTTGGTCAACAGAGCCATATATTCTGGGGTATCCCTAAGTGGGATGCATGGGTCCTTCTGTTGTAGCAGGCTGACTACAGTGGTAATCTGGTAGGTGTGACTGCTTTTAGGTCTGGCTAATTGGCAGGGCCAGGTTAAGAGGTGGCTGTTTTGGGAATTCCAGGGGCTTCTGGTGTTAGTACTGACTCACTGGTGGACAGAAACACATACTGGCATGGCTGGTTGCAGGGCTGTGGTTTGCAGATCTAGGTCGTATTGCTAGTGTATCAGGCTGGATCCTGACATGGCTAGTTTAGGTTCTGGGCTGTTCCAAAGCTGGTGCTTATACCTGGTTTGTGGAACTCGATCCCAGGTTGATACATTTCCACCAGTGAATGAAGCCAGATTTTAGGCTAGTGCAGGCCCACTGGCAGGCATTCCAAGTCCTGGGGTCTCAGACTACAGGACCATGGTGTCCCAGAGCTAGTTTTAAGGTGATAATGGTGGGACCAAGGATCTGGGATCCCCGGAACTGGTGTTGGCTTCCTGTTGGGTGGCGCTGGCTTCTGACACACTGGCTGCAGGGTCCAGGGTATCACAGAGACTGTGTTGGCCTGTGATGGTCAGAATCAAGGTCCAGTGGTTCTGTATTTTAGGGTCTTCTTGATTGTGTGTTGACTAAGTCTTCTAACAACAGGCTAGTAACTGAGGTAATCCTGGGGTAGTGCCAGCTAACTGATTTGCAGAGCTTGGTCCCTGGGTCTCTGGTTTCAGGGACCTGGTGGTCCTGGAGTTGGTACAGCAGCCCATTGGTGGGTGAGGCTTACAAAGAGGACAGTGACAGTGCACTGGTTTATGGAACCAGATCCTGGACTCTCTGGTAGACCAAGCACATCTTGAAATGATGGTGAGCTCAAGAAGTCATGAAGAATCCTGTTGTTACTTGATGAGGCTATATACCCATCCTTATTGATTTCAGATCAGTTCAGCTCAGACACTTAGCTGTGTCTGGCTCTTTGATACCCCATGGACTGAAGCACGCCAGGATTCTTTGTCATCACCAATCCAGGAGATTGCTCAAACTCATGTGCATTGAGATAGTGATGCCATCTAACCAGGTCATTCACCATCATCCCCTTCACCTCCTTCCCCAATCTTTCCCAGCATCAGAGTCTTTTCCAGTGAGTCAGTTCTTTGCATCAAGTGGCCAAAGAATTGGAGTTTCAGCTTCAGCATCAGTCCTTCCAATGAATATTCATGACTGATTTCCTTTAGGATTGACTGGTTTTATTTCTTTGCAGTCTAAGAGACTCTCAAGAGTCTTCTCCAACACGACAATTCAAAAGTATCAGTTCTTCAGTGCTCAGCTTTCTTTATGGTCTAACTCTGACATCAGTGCATGACTACTGGAAAAATTATAGCTTTGATTGACAGAATTTTGTTGCCAAAGCAATATCTCTGCTTTTCAGTATGCTGCATAGGTTGGTCATAACTTTTCTATCAAGGAGTAAGCATCTTTTAATTTCATGACTGAAGTCACCATCTGCAGTGAAGTTGGAGCCCAAGAAAATAAATTTCTCACTGTTTTGAGTATTGCCTATCTAGTTACCATAAATTGATGAGGCTGGATGCCATGATCTTCGTTTTTCAAAAGTTTTAAGCCAACTTTTTCACTCTCCTTTTTCAATTTCATCAAGAGACTCTTTAATTCATCTTCCCTTTTAGACATAAGAGTGGTGTCATCTGCATATCTGAGGTTATTTATATTTCTCCCAGTAATCTTGATTCCAGCTTGTGATTTATCCAGCCCAGCATTTCACATGATGTACACTGCTTTTAAGTTAAATAAGCAGGGTGACAATATACAACCTTGACATACTTCTTTCCTGATTTGGAACCAGTACATCATTCCATTTCTGGCTCTAACTGTTGCTTCTTGACAGGCATACAGATTTCTCAGAAGGCAGATAAGGTGTTCTTGTATTTCCATCTCTTGAAGGCTTTCCCACAGTTTGCTGCCATCCACACGGTCAAAGGCTTTGGCATGTTCAATAAATGAGAAATATATGTTTTTCTGGAAATCTCTTGCTTTTTCAATGACCCAACAGATGTTGGGATTTTGATCTCTAGTCCCTCTGCCTTTTCTAAATTCCACTTGAACATCTCGAAATCTCTATTCACATGCTGTTGAAGTCTTGCTTGGAGAATTTTGAACATTCACTTGCTAGTCTGTGAGATGAGTGCAATTGTGCAGTAGTTTGAGCATTCTTTGGCATTGCCTACCTTCGGGATTGGAGTGAAAACTGAACTTTTCCAGTTCTGTGGCCACTGCTGAGCCTTCCAAATTTGCTGGTATGTTGAGTGCAGCACTTACACAGCATAAAATTTTAAGATTTGAACTAGCTCAACTGGAATTCCATCTCCTCCACTAGCTTTGTTCACAGTGATGCTTCCTAAGGCCAACTGGGCTTCACACCCCAGAATGTCTATTTCTAGGTAAGTGATCACACCATCGTGGTTATCTGGGCCATTAAGATCTTTTTTATATAGTTTTTCTGTGTATTCTTGCCACCTCTTTTTCATCCGTTCTGCTTCTGTTATGTCCACACCGTTTCTGTCCTTTATTGTGCTCATCTTTGAATGAAATGTTTTCTTGGTATCTCTAATTTTCTTGAAGAGATCTCTAGTCTTTCCCATTCTATTGTTCTCCTCTGTTTCTTTTCACTCCATAGTTAAGAAGGCTTTCTTATTGCTCCTTGTTTTTCTTTAGAACTCTGAATTCAAAAGGGTGTATCTTTCCTTCTCTCCTTTGCCTTTAGCTTCCCCTTTTCTCTCGGCTATTTGCAAGGCTTCTTTAGACAAACATTTTGCCTTTTTACATTTGTTTTTCTTAGGCATGGTCTTGGTCACTGCCTCTTACCCAGTGTCATGATCCTCTGTCCATAATTTTTCTGGCATTCTGTCTATCAAATCTAATCCCTTGAATCTATTTGTCACTTCCACTGTGTAATCATAAAGGATTTGATTTAGATCATACCTGAATGGTGTAGCAGTTTTCCCTGCTTTCTTGAACTTAAGTCTGAATTTTTCAATAAAGATTTCATTATCTTAGCCACAGTCAGCTCCCTGTCTTATTTTTGCTTGCTTATAGAGCTTCTCCATCTTCACCTGCAAAGAATAGTCAATCTGATTTCGGTATTGACCATCTGGTGATGTCTATGTGTAGAGTCGTCTCTTGTGTTGTTGGATGAGGGTGTTTGCTATAACAAGTGCATTCTCTTGGCTAAACTCGATTAGCTTCTGGTGTGCATCATTTTGTACTCTAAGGCATAACTTGCCTGTTACTCCAGCTAATTCTTGACTTCAGACTTTTGGATTGCCGGATTCTATGTTGAAAAGGATACCTTTTTTGATGTTAGTTCTAGAAGGTTTTGTAGGTCAACATAGAACTGTTGTATTCAGTGCCCCTAACCTCACAGCAGGCCACCATCCACCCATGCCTCTGCCAGGAACTCCTGGACACTCACAGGCAAGTCTGACTGAGTCTTTTGTGGGGACACTGCTCCATTCTTCTGGCTCCTGGTGTGCACAGTTTTGTTTGTGCCCTCCAAGAGTCTGTTCCCCAATTTTGTTGCAATTCTGCATTCAAATCCCACTGGCCTCCAACATCAAATTCCCTGGGGGTTCTCAGTCCCTTTTCTGGATGCCCGGGTTGGGAAATCTGTTGTGGATCCTAGTTCTTACCAGTGCAATAATTTCTTTGGTATAATTGTCCTGCAGTTCATAGGTTGTCAGCTCAGTGGCTTTATGTTCAGGCTAACGGCGACCTCCTCCAAGAGGGCTTATGCCACATGCTTCATGTCCCACGTCTGCTGCAGCCAGAGCCCCTGGCCTCACAATGGGCCTATTTGCTTAGCCTAAGAGCTCCTAGTCTTGGTGCTGCTAGGCAGGGTCAAGTCACAGTTATAGTAAATAAGGAGTACTCCAAAATGGTGCTTGTCTGCATGTGTTCACATGGTAGAATGAGTTCCCAGAAACAGCTGCCCCAGAGTCCATGTCCTTAGGGTGAGCTCCAGTTGCCTCCTGCCTCTCCAGGAAACTCTTCAGGATCTGCAGGTAGATCTGACTCAATCTCCTTTCAAATGACTGCATCTTCCCTGCATCTTGGAGTGTGTGAGATTTTTTGAGTGCCCTTTAAGAGTGAAGTCTCTATTTCTGACAGACTTCTGTATTGCATGAAATTGAGTCTTCCTATTCTTCAAAGCCAAACATTCTGAGGACTTGTCTTCCTGGGGCAAGATTCCCAGTCTGGAGGCCTGATATAGGGTTCAGCCCCTTTGCTCCTTGTGGAGAATCTCTGCAGTTGTAATTTTCTTATGACTTGTGATTTACCTACCTGGGGTGGTAGTCTTGATTATACAACAGCTCTTACACAACTCATCAAGGTTCCTTCTCTATATATAAAGAAGATATAAAAAACATATTTTCTTCTAGACTCTGGTCTTTTGCATCTATAGTTGTTCTTTAAATATTTGCAATTTTGGTGTGCCCATGGAAGGAAGTGAGCTCAGCATCTATATACACTGCCATCTTGTCCTAGAGTTTGTTTTCAAATCTATTTTATGAGTATTGCTACCCAAGTTTTCTTCTTGTTTGCATTTTCATGGAATATCTTTTTATATCCCTTCACTTTCAGTCTATGTGTGTCTTTAGCTCTAAAGTGAGTCTCTTGTAAGCAGTATATAGATGAGTCTTTTTTTTTTTTTTTTTGTCCCAATCCAATCAGCCACCTTGTGGTTGATTGGAGTTATTAGTACATTTAAATTTAAAGTTATTATTGATAGATATGTAGTTGTCATTTTGTTACTCATTTTCATGTTGTTTTTGTAGTTCTTTTCTTCTTTTTTAATCTCTTCCCTCATTTTTTTTTTTTTTTTAGTATTTTCTTTAGTAGTATGCTTTGTTCCTTCCTCTCTAGTTTTTATGTAGTTATAGTAGGTTTTTGGTTTGTGGTTTAGATTAATTTTATTTGTGAACCTCTGTGCTACCTGCACACATGAGATAGAAGAAAGGGGGCAGGGCATAGCTGTCAAAAGAATAACACAGCCATTAAGAGCAGGATATAGCAAAATGGTTAGAACCAGCTAGGCCCAAGATGGTGAAAGAGTTGACTTCTATTGAACCTTGAGCCTCATTATATACTTATTATAATATTA